>NC_081415.1:541955053-542255053 GCF_030272615.1 Cryptomeria japonica
TTGAAGCAAGTTGTGCAAGATTTGGTGAAAATTGTCAAAAAACCCTCCAAATTGGGGTTTGTGGAGAGTTTCACTAAAATCTTTTGATTTCACCATTGGAAATTGTTGTAACTTTGGTGTTTGATATAGTTTTGAACTATCTTTCAAATTAATTCAGTTTCAATGTGATTGGTTAAGTATTTAATGAGATATTTGATGCCCTAGGCGGACTGGGTATGCACATTTCTTGTTTTTTTCTGTAACAATCAAAAAGGTCTCGGTGCAGAGAGAATAACTTTCAAATGAACCGTTGGATCATTCTCAATTTTGGATATGGTTTTGGAAACCTAGTTTTCTACAGCTTCACTGAAGAGATCTTCAAAATATTCTCAGGTTCAAAAGTTATTAATAACTGAGTACGGGTATATCAAACTGTCATTAACCGGGACAGCATAATGCATTGTTTTGGTCTTGATTAATGTTCAAAGGGTTGTAAAATGATATGATGGATTTGATATTGTATTGGTTGGTTGATATTAATATTGTTTTGGGCTGTAGAATAATGATTATGATCAGATTATGCCTCTAATACAAGTGAAGATGTTGTGTTGAGATTGAAACTCCATGTTGATTTGGGGTTCTTGAAGGGTTTTTCATGATGCTCCGCATCAGCCACTAAGAAGAATAGTCATTCCCGAGGTAGAATTCAAACACGGTCGATCTTCTCATGCCTCAATCTTTTATGCTCTCAAAGCTGATGTGGCACCTCGATCACAAAGTATCATTAGTTCATCACACATGCTAGATCGAAAAGCCAATAACCATAGAGCTAAGACTACCAACCGGTAATTACACTTAGTGAAACCCTGACACTGATTCACTGAATCTCCTCATAACTATTCATACCGGTTCACTTGAACTTATTGACATCAATGACAACATACCGGTTCATCATATGCCAATGATATCCAACAATCTCCCCTTTTGGTATTGATGGCAATACTCAGTGTAATATTGACCAGTGTGTCTTTATCATCAGATATCTTCCATATCTTCTTCCCATATATTTGGCATATCTATATCTTCCATATCTTCTCCCCCTTTTACAACAATGCCAAAGTGGATGCATAAGGTTCCAAAATCTACTATGTTGCTCCCCCTAAGAAGTAGCATCCTTCAGCACATCAATCCTGAAGAATTTGTCATTTGTAGTACTTGACTGATGTGGAGCACATATATTTTAGTTGACTTCATGAAGGGGCAGAACCCCTAATTCACCTCTCAAATAGGTAAATGTAGTCTTCAGTAAGGGCTTAGTGAATATATTTGCTAGCTTCTCCTTACTGGAAACATGTTGTAATACAACCTCCTTATTCTTAACTTTCTCTCTCAAGAAATGATATTTAAGCTCAATGTGTTTAGTTCTAGCATGCAATACCAAATTCTTGGAAATATTTATTGCACTTGTGTTGTCACAAAATATGTTCACTAGTTCAGATATAGGTAACTTAAAACCTTCCAATACATGCTTCATCCAAATTGCTTGAGTGTAGTTCATAAATGCTGCTACATATTCTGCTTCAGCTGTAGATTGACAAGTACATCTCTTCTTCTTACTTGTCCATGATACTAATCTTCCACCGAGAAAGAACGCTCCACCAATTGTTCTCTTCCGGTCATCGACATTACCTCCCTAATCAGCATCAGTAAATACCTTGAGAGTATAGTCACCATTATATGGATACCACAATCCATAATCAATTGTTCCTTTCAGATATCTAAGAATCCTTTTGACAACTACCAAGTGGGATTATCTTGGACATTTCTAAAAATGAGCAACTATGCCCACTGCATGAGCAATATCTGGTCTGTTGTGCACCACATAGTGTAGCTTAATGATCATTGATCGATACTCCTTTTCATTCACTAGTGTTGAATCATCTTCCTTAGTCAATTTACAGCCAGTTACCATCGGTGTACCAACCGGTTTTCTTTCCTCCATGCCAAAAGTCTTCAATACCTCTTTGACATACTTGGACTGGGTAATAAAGATACCCTCTTTCATTTCCTGAATCTATAACCCAATGAAGAACTTTATTTCTCCTGTCAGAGACATCTCAAACTCTTTCTTCATTTCATCTACAAATGCATGACTCATCCTATCATCTCCTCCAAAGATTATGTCATCCACAAACACTTCAAAAATCAGAATCTGATCACCTTCTAATTTCAAGTAGATGTTGCTATCTTCACTTATTCTGTGAAATCCAATCTTCACAAGATGAGAGTGTAATCTTTCATACCATGCCCTAGGTGCTTGTTTCAGTCCATATAGAGCTTTCTGTAATCTACACACCATGTCACTATCTTCTCATAAGGCAAACCCTTCTGGTTGCTCTATATATACTTCTTCTTCTAGGATTCCATTCAAAAAAGAAGACTTCACATCCATCTGATAAACCTTAAATTCCTTAAATGTTGCAAATGCAAGTAGCATTCGAACACCTTCTAATCTAGCCACAAGAGCAAAATTTTCTCCATAGTCTTATCCTTCCTCCTGAGCGTATCCCTTGCATACAAGCCTGGCTCTTCTTCCGTTGCTTTAATCCAGTCTTCATTTGTAAGAGATTCTCTTGAAGTCTTGGGTTCTAGTTCATAAATCATGCAAGAGTTCTCCTTCACTTTTCTTCTAGTGAGTATACATGCATCTTTATCTCCTATGATTTTCTTTGGATCATGATGTAGCTTCACATATCTAGGAATGATTCTAGCTTGATCTGCTAGCTTTTCTTCTTCACTAACTTCTTCTTCTGCAGCTTCTATTGGTGCAGGAACATTGAGATCGTTACAAGTTTCTTTCTTAATTGGTTCCCAAAAGGCTATACCCGATTCACCTTCCACTTCTTCACTGCATGTTTCCTCAGGTTCCTTAGGGGATTCATCAACCCTGACATTGATACTTTCAACAATCTTTTGTGTTCTATTGTTGTAGCACTTGAGAGCTTTTCTCTTAGTGGAATATCCCAGAAATATTCCTTCATCATATTTTGCATCAAGTTTTCTCAAATGCTCACCTCTCTTGATATAACACTTGCTACCAAACACTTTAAAGTAACTCATAGTGGTAATTTTCCATGTCCAATACTCATTAGGTTTTTATCTTTACCTTTCTTGATGAGCACCCGGTTCATAGTATAGACTACAGTGCTCACCGCTTCTCTCCAAAAAGTGTGAGCAACCTTTCCTTGAATCAACATTGTTCTAGCCGCTTGAACTACAATCCTCTTATTTCTTTCTACTATGCCATTTTGTTGAGGTGTCCTTGGGGCCGATAGCTGCCTCTTAATACCATTGTCTTCATAGTACTTATTGAATTCATCAAAAGTGAATTCTCCTCCTTGATCGGTTCTCAGGCACTTTATCTTTTTACCACTTTCTTTCTCTACTAATGCTCTGAAAGCTTTGAACTTTCCAAATGCTTCAGACTTGTCTTTCAAGAATGTGACCCACATCATTCTTGAGTAGTCATCAGTAAGAACCATAAAATACCTATCTCCCTAAATACTTCTAGTTTTCATAGGACCACACAAATCAGTATGCACAAGATCAAGTAAATTTTCTACTGAGAAAGACTTACCTTTAAAAGTTGAGGAAGACATCTTCCCAAGTTGACATTCTCTACACAAAGAATTCTCAAGTTTGTTCAGCAACGGTAATCCTCTTACCGCCTTGATCTTACTAGCTTTAACAATGTTGTCAAAGTTCATATGACAGAGTCTCCTATGCCATATCCAACTATCATCAAACTTAGCCATTAGACACCGACTTATCTTGGCATTCAACTGAAATAGGTTTCCTCTGTTCTACTTGCCAGTGGCAATAAGTTCACCATTCTTTCCACTTATACTGCAGACTCCACCTTTGAATTCCAAAACTAGTCCTTTGTCATCCAACTGAGCAACACTCAATAGGTTATGATTAAGACCTTCTACCCAGTAGACATCATCTTCACTACTCTTTCCATTTAGTGAGATGGATCCTTTACCTTTTACCAAGCACGGTGCATCGTTGCCAAATCTAAATACACCTCCATCATATTCCTCCAGAGACAAACTTTCTTCGGTCACCAATCATATGATGAGAACAACCACTATCAATTAGCCACTAATTGGAGTTGTCAATGCGAGACACAAGAGCTTTCTTGTCGGATACTTCTTCCTTTACTGCTACAAACACTATGTCTTCATTTTCTTCATCCTCTGATTCTTCATTAGTGACACCTTCATCCACAGCAACTAGGCAATTTCTTCTATTTCCTCCTTTATATTTTCTAAACCTCTCTGATTTGTCCTTATTGTCAATGTTAGGACAATTAACAGCTATATGTCCTATCTTGTTGTAGGAAAAATATTTCAAAGGAAGTTTACCTCTATACTTTTTAGTTCCCTTCGGAAGTCTTTTAGCAAGAAGGGCTTCGAACTCCATTAGAATCTATTCATCATCCATATCTTTGCATTGTCTGGATTCATAGCTGGTACTAGTTTCTTTTCCTTTTATGGATGGTACAGTAGATGCTTTAAAGACTGACTCAGTCTTCTAAACACTACCATCATAGCTATTCAACTCATATGCAGTTAACTTTGCAATAATAGAGTCTAAGGATACCTTGGTTTTATCAATAGACCTTAGCTCCTAGATAGTTGTTACTCTAATTGCATAGATTGGTAACAATGATCTAAGAACTTTACTAACAACAGTGGCATCTTCAATCGTTCCACCAGTGCTTTTGATATCACCAACTACTGTCTTAATCCTAATACCATACTGTTGAATGGTCTCACCCTCAACCATCCTCATGTCTTCGGATTTTCCTCTAAGGATCTCTTCCTTAGCTTTCTTTAAATTCTCATCACCACCATAGATGGTTTCCAGTGCTTCCCATACCTCCTTAGGAGTGTCTTTGTCTTGAACATCAATAAACTCAATATCTAACAGGGTATTGATAAGAGCTTCCACAGCATGCCCATTTTCCTAGATTTCTCTCTTCTGATCATCAGTCAGAGTGCCAATGGGAGTCAAAAAAGCATTCTCAATATAGTTCCAGTGTTGAGAACCCATACTCTTGATGTAAATCTTCATTCTATCCTTCCATATTTTAAAGTTATCTCTATTGAACTTAGGACCTTCCCTCTTCATCATTACAGTAGGATCTTTTACCTCAAGTTGTTAGGTTTATATCATTGAGGACCTGGAGGCACTCTGATACCAATTGATGAATAATGATGAACAGCAGATACCCCAACAGGTACTGAGAGGGGGGGGGGGTGAATTAGTACAGATAAAAACTCTCAATGACTTATCTAGCTAAAGCATTACCAACTGGTTATCACCATTACTGAACTTGACCATGACAATACTAGTTTAACACAGTAAGACACCAGACACCATAAACTAATAAGTCTGAATACATCAAATACAATCAATGTACAACATCAACTTTCACCCATAAACATATGCATATGGTATGCAAGTAATACCATAACCTATTAACTCTGCATGCATGATCTTTCAACCAAATACTTCATAAACATCACATGAAAAATTCATAACACATAACACGCAGATTTTTCACGTCGATACCCAAATGGGAAAAACCACGGTGGGAATGAATACCCACAAGCTTGTTATGAACTCTTTTGAAGCTCGCCCTGTTAGGAGCCTAGTCCGGTCAAAGACTTTACAATAAGGTTCTGTTAGGAACTGATCCTGTTAGAGATCACCCGATTAAGAGATGGCTATATACCCTGTTAAAGGTTACCTCGCTAGAGGATTTAAAGAACTCAATGATCTTGAGTCACCTGGTTACAGGTTTTACAATAAGCCTATTAAAGCTACCCGGTAAAGGGATTTTCCAACTGTTGCAATGGTTAGAAGACAATAGGTAAAACTATAATCTGATAACAGCACTACATGCCAAGGCAGATCCTTTTCTTATCCTCTACTCTGCAGTCACACTCTGCAGTTTCCCTCTTTACTGGTCTGGCAAGTATCAAGTATCTCTTCACTCGGATACACACACAACATTTGCCAACAACTTTTCAATACAATCATCATCAACCTTATAGGTAACAGAAAGGTCGGTGGCATAAACCCTAAACCCTAAACATCTTAGTTTACCATATAGGCAATCTCATCCTGACTGTCCAAACATATTGCATAGAGTATTTAAAATTTCAAACAGATCACAAGTCAATTTGTATGGTTCATTCATCACCGCTCATGGGAATCAGTAACCCATCACGTTTTCTTCTTATGCCACTAAGAAGAATAGTCATTCCCAAGGTAGAATTCAAATGCGATCGATCTTCTCATTCCTTAATCCTTTATGCTCTCAAATCTAATGTGGCACCTTGATCACAGAATATCATCAGTTCATCACACAATTTGGATCGACAAGCCAATAACCATAGAGTTGAGACTACCAACTGGTAATCACACTTAGTGAAACCTCGACACCGGTTCACTAAATCTCCTCATACCTCTTCATACCGGTTCACTTGAACTTATTGACATCAATGACAACATATCGGTTCATCATATGCCAATGATATCCAACACATATATGTATACATATACATGTATATGTACATATATGTATATAAATACATGTACATATACATATATGTATATACATACATGTACATATATGTATATGTATATGTATATGTATATGTATATGTATATGTGTGTGTATGTGTGTGTGTGTCTATATATATGTATGTATGTATATATATGTATATGTATGTATGTAATTATAAGTATATGTATGTGTGTGTAAGTATGTATGTATGTACACACACATACATACATATGTATATGTACATATATACACATATATATGTATACATATATAAGGATGCAGAACCGTAAGACGGTGTTTAGGAATGTAAATAAAGAATGACGATGTAAAATAGTAAGGAAGGGTTTAAGAAACTAAATAACGCATGAGGATGTTGAACAGTAAGGGTCTACAAATCTAAGTAGGAATTATGTGTGTGTGTGTGCGCGCGCGCGCATGTGTGTGTGTGTGTGTGTGTGTGTGAGTGAGTGAGAGAGAGAGAGGAAGTGAGGGGAAGGGATGCAGAGTTAATGCCAATACAAGGAAGAGTGTAGGGTGAAAACCAAAAATGAATTTCAAAGATTCCATAGTTAAACTGGAAAAAAAATAGCAAATAAAAAACATGAATGGTGATGCTTGAAAAAAATAATTATAAATAATGATATTTTTTAACCAACAAAAATATAATATGTAAGATAGCAGTGAAGCTTGAGCAGAAGAGTAATTTTCCCTTTGTGATATGTGTGTTTATGAAAATAGATTGCAGTATTCATAAACACAAAATACCTAAAAAAAATTGCAGAATAGGCACCCACAAATGTAGAGAACACTAGAGCTATAGATAAAAATAAACAAGCAAGTTAACAGTTCATCAGAACAATAATCCAAAAAATAACCCACAAATTTTCATAATAATAATCGAATAAATTAGGAGAAAACAAAAATATTACAAGCAAAAAAAAGAAAATCGAGCCTTAGTGAGGAATAATCATCACCTAGGTAGAATGTAGGCTCCTGAAACAACCTTGATCCTCCTCTCTAGGGTTATCCAAGATCTCTCCTATCAAAATCTGCAAGTCGTAAATGAGAGGAAGTAAATGTAGCAATGGTGTTGGCATTTTCACCTGTCGTGCATAGAAAAAATAATTGAAATAAAACATTTGAAATGTATACAGGCGCATTTACCAAAAGGGTTTCCATGGTGTAACAATTATTGAAGAGACGGGGCCTATTCATCATTGAAGATGAAGCTTGCATGGTATCTGAAGCGAGCATGTTCTAAAACCTTGGTGAACGTATTCTAGTGTGAAATGAGTTGAACAATCGAGAAGAGATGAGAAATAATGGAAGGAAAGTTGGCTCAAATGGCGAGGATTTGGGAGTATCGAATGTTTCTCTACTCAAAATTTGTGAGCTATGCGGTGGACATAAGGTGAAGGGACACAAAGTTAATATGATTGCAAGGAAGAGTGTAGGGTGATGGTAGTAAATGCAAACAAGTGGATATGAGGGTGGCCATGTGATGGAATGGAATGCGGCCACCATGTCCATTTTGGGAGGAAAAACACGCACATTGACAGCGTGGGCCATGCAAGTTTCAGTCATTACACCAAAATGGCAAAAATTTAACACCTTGGACAAATCATCATTAAACACGTGGCAAATGGACCAAAAAAATTTCTAAATTATGTTTTCTATTAGCCCACTCAATTGTCTACGTGGATGGAAAAAAAAATGGGTTGGAGGTCCAAATGGAACCCTGATGTTAGGGTGCACACATTCTAGCCCACCCCTCCCCTAGTCCTTATATTTTCCAAGTCAAAGTGAGTGGAAATCTATTTTATTTTTTATCGTAAATCTTTTTTTATGGAATTCTTAAAGAAAATTGAGCGGGTTTAGTTATTGTTCATGTTCTAATTATTGTTCATTCCTTACTCTTCCAACATTCTAATTACTCACTTTTAAAAAAATCAAAAAAATAATAATTACAAGTTCACTAAAAAATTCTACATGTATCAATAGCAGCCCACTTGTACCCTGACTAGGTAAAATTTAATAGTAATTGGAGAAGTTGTGCAACTTTATTCGTACCCATAGTGTAGGGCATTTGTACATAAGTATTAGTAAAAATTGTTATTAGAGGAAAATGGATTAGTTTTGATTAGATAAACACAAAAAAGACCTAAACCCATTACAATTCAACCATCAAGACAAAAGGAATAAATCCCATGAGAGATGAGATTTAAAAAGAAGAAGAACAAAAAGAAGAGCAGTGGAGTTTTTTACTGGAGTTGGGAACTGCGGGAAGACAAGGGTCCCAACCCTATATAATAGAATTCTCTTTCACCACCTTTGAAAGAGTAAGGAGAGAAGGAGAAGGGTATTTCCTCCTACAAACTACAATTTAAGAAATGCTATCATCCATCACCCCAATACTAGAGGAAATCAGAGGTGATCCCCCAAGTAGAGGATCAACAACAACCGAAGGGGGCCCAACAAGATTACAAGGCATATCAATGACCACCGAAGAAGATGGTAGCAGTAAGGGAGTAGCTTGCACAACCAAAGATGGGCTAGGAACAAGAGTCATAGAAGGAACACTAAAGCATGAGAGGATCACGCCTAGATCATGATGCTCAAGCGAAACCTAGTTAGAGTCCAACTCAAAGGGAACCTCAACAGTTAAGTGGTCTTTTGTAGATTCCTTCCAACATGTAGCAATACCTTTCTTCTTCAATATAGAGCATTTTAAGTCAACTTATTGGTACCGAATCAATGATGACAAAAAAAAGGGAGGCCCTCATAATCTAGAGATTGCATCCAAGGCTTGTCCCCAACCATGAAAGCCACATCCTAATGAAGAGGTTTGGAGATGTCAATGTCATCAAGAATGTGAGAAAAGGTGGAGTCACCCAAGCAAGAAATGGAATCATCCACCTTCAAAAAAATCCCCAATAGAGTTGTTGATGGCGTCATAACAATTATCATCCCAAAACTAAAGGGGAATATTAGGCAATTTGGCCCAAACCGAATACACAAAGAGTGGTTCAATGGGAGGATTAAAAGAGGGAGTCCAAGGTGTGATGGAAAGAGAATGCTCTCCCTAAGCCCAAGTTTTTCCCAACACAATATTTTGGTTACCAAACAAAGCAAATTGGACTATGAAAAAAAATTTAGCACACGAAAAGAGTTCGATCTTACCAGACACCAATTATCTCCAAGACATTTGGACCCATTTGTGTAATTTGGGAAGAGTAGGTTAGAGGGTGGGAAACTAGCACACCAAACCACACCTCTAGTATAAATCCTCATTATCTACCACTCCCTCTAGAAAATGGATTAGTTATTAGAGGAATATGTATTAGATTAGTTGTGTAAATTTTTGAGTTGGTTGTTGTGCACAATATTCGGGGCATATTTAAGTATGCATTAGGCGTCACCTCTAAACGGCCACTTTTTGACCTTTGTATACATAATGAATCATCACATGTTTTTCATTACCCAAAAGTTGAAACAATAGCTTTAAGCTCTTAAGTCACATACAAAGACAACAACAAAAAATTGTCAAAATCCAATGTATTGTTTAGGAGCTTAAGGTGTGTAAAGTTAGCTATAACAATTATCAGTACCCTTCCCCTAGTGGATTAGTCATTGTTGAAATAAGTATAAAATGATAGTATATTAGTCCACACACATAATGTGATAGTGGATTGGTATCCATTTTTTAACCTTTGGATCTTCTATTATAGAGATCTTGAATATAATTATTTTGTTTGACCAATCAAGTTGTTTTATTTATCTTCTAATTTAAGTTTCAATATGTTTCAAAAATAATTTTTAATACTTGTACATTTTAAATATATTACTAATTTTATAATGATATACCAATTCTAATTTCTATTTAGTTTTGATTTTTAATGTAATTACAAATCTAGATATAATGTGATTTTACATAAAAATGATCTTATTCCTATTTCATTCTTACAAATTTTATCTTATTTTACTTTTATTAACAAGTATTCTAATACATTAGCCATTTAACAACTATCTTTACACTCACTCCCACATTTAATCCTATTTTTTGTATGTACGCACATCCCAATATATTCAATCTTTATTATTCATTTACTATGTCTATTGAAGCATTTGTTCTAAAATATTCTACCTCCACATTGATTCTCACATCTTTTTATCTTGGAGCACGAGATTGATCATGACCTCAAAAGTTTAAACATACAAATTTAAATTCCAAAGCTCTTTTCCCTTTTTACTAGCTATTATTAATGGACAAAACACATGTTTTAATGACTTAATGTTATTTCTTAATATATTTTTAAAAAATCAATTCATTTCATTTCTCATTTTACTCATTTGATAATCATTCATTCATGTTCAAGAAGAAAAAAACCTTAGGAACATTTCTATTAAAATCATATCATAAAAAATATATTTTTGTTTTCAATCTAAATCATTTATATCTATTTGACTAAACAACGAACTTAACTTTTTGTTTTTTTCATCGGTTGTTCTTGAATGCATAATGTTTTTAATAGACAAAACTCTCTATTGTCACACGCAAATATTTTTCAGCTTTGTTTGATATTTGATCAAGAATAGTATTTGAAATTTTTGTGTCTTGATGTGTTTGTAAGATTGATAACACAAATTTTTCTTCAATTTCCGGTACTTAATGTTTCTACTATCTAAACTATACCCCATTTTCTTGTAAAATTGAGATACAACAGGCATGTAAAGTTTTGGTTTTTTAGACATGTAAAGTTGTTATAGAAAGAATAATAAATATTTATTTTGAAGTTTTATTATTTAGCAATAGTTAACATTCAGTTAGTTGCTAGTTAGATCTAGAAGTTAGTTTCTTAATTGACTTGTAAAGTATTCTTATAAAATGCAAATCTTCTCTCTCAAATAACAATACAAAACTTTTGCGCCTTGCATATTTTTGTATTGTGTTGATTATTTGTATCTATCATTGGCTACTTTTGTTGCTGTTTTATTCCTTCATCTTGTATTGGAGCATTGGAAGGTCTTATGAAGTTTTTGACTTATTAAGAGTATGTTTCAAATTTAAGAGGTTTGGATATCTAAAGGCGCTAACTTTATATTGATGAAGTTTGTTAGACTTTTTATATCTAGTGATGTGTTGCATGTAATCATCAATAGTTCCAAGTTTATGTTGGTATGTTTATTTCATGTCCAAAGGTGTGACTAGTGAGATTTTTTTCTCTTTATGCTCTCTCATCATCTTGATGATGGATCATGAGTGATCTGAAACGTCGAAATAAAAAACACTCACACAATCAAATCTAGAAGTACATACAAATCGAAAGAAATAGAAAAACCTAATAAAAAGTGAGAATCAAAGAACTGATATCATGCACATGACACTATCAAATAAATATGTCCATGGCCTACCATTGTGCACACAGACTGACATGTGCACACAGACTGACTATGTCCAGCCTGAATAGACATTGATTGAAATAATTGAAATACTGGAGGTCCAGATGACCCCCATTAACGCGACAGTCTATCCGAATGAGAGAAAAAAGATGCCTGTAAAAGAAGCCTTTTATGAAAAGTTTGATCAGCACAAGAAAAATATGTGAAGGTTGCTATTCAATGAAAGATAGGGATCGTATTTGACTGCACATCACTCCACTTTTATTCAATCGCCATGAATTGACAAAAGATGCCACAAACTTGTGGAAGAGAATTCATGGTAGACTATTTTAACAGATTTGACTGGCGAAAAATTAGAATAAAGGTGGGCTCTCATGTTACCGATGAAATAATTGGAGTATTACACGGCATAAATTTATTTCAAATGTTTTCAATTAAAAATCTCTTAAATCATTGACTAGTTTTTATTTTAAGTATATTTGTAATTTATGATATAATATATTTTGATTCTTTTTATCATCAATTCTTAAAGATTACTTTCTTATTTTTAGGTTTATTATTTATTATTTTAAATCAAATATATGGGTGTATATTTTTAATCAAAGTTGATTTCATAGTCGTTGATCTAATGTCTAATTATAATATTATAAATTCAAATTCCCTCTTCAACTATTTTATTAGCCATTATGCTTTGACTTAACATATGTTTAATTGATGTTGAGCAGGTTGTACATGGTGATTCCCCAAATGTGAGAGGGATTGGGCCTCAGGGTACTGTGTCTTGTGATAGCGTTCTAGCTACCAATCTCTGTGGCTCTTTTGATGTTGGGAGGAATGTTGTTGATTCCCCTGATATGGTAAACACTCTCTTTTATGGTTCTCTTTCTCAAATTGATGGTGGACCTTCGTTGGCTTGGCATAACAAGGTAGCACAGGTGAAGGAGGGGTGGATTACTGTTAAGGGTAAGAAAGCTAAGCATTCAAAACCCTCTTTTGATATGACTCTTTGATCCCACAAGAGTAGTACTAAGTGTAAATCTTGATGGTTTTAGTTTGGGAGAGCCTTGGCTAGATTTTTTCTGGGCTTTCTCTAGTTTTGTTTCAAGTTGTGGAAGCCTTCTATTAAAACCCATGTCTTTGTTTTTGGGATTTTTATTCCCTGGTTGGCTTTATCTCTGCCCCCTCATTGTAATTTTGAAAATGTCTTCTATGGGGATGTTTTGTTGTTGTGGTCTGTTTTGGCTTAATGTCTTGTTAAGTCCAAACTGATCTCCTTTTGTAAAGGGTTTCGGATCCCTTCAAAACCTATTTTTTCTTTAATCAAAAACATATGTTTAGTTGATCATGAGGATCTCCCCTTTCATTGTCGTAGATGCTTCTCAATCGGTCACTTAGCTACAGATTATTCTCTCTCATGTCATAAAGATACTGCTACTTGGTGGAAAGATGGGAATGTTGATCATTTGACTATCGATGCTTCTAATTCTGATGACTCTTCACATGTTGATGACTCCTTCTCCCAAGATGAGGTTTTGCCTCTTACTATTGTTGTGACCTTCGCTACCCCCTGGATCCTACTCCTACTAATGTAGCCTCCTCCAGCCCTAAGGGTTTTACTCCTATTATTGTTATTTTGCAGCAATCTACTCATGTTCTATGGCGACAGTCTACTCCAGGTGTTGACAAACACCCTAAGGAGATTTCCACCCTTAATCCCACTTGTAATGATGTTACTAATAGTAGTATTGCCTAGATTGTTGTTTGTCATAGGCGAAAACATAAAATTCCACCTCCCTGCCCCCCTTGCCCCCACTCTTCCAACTTGAGTTGTGGGTGATTCTTTCCGCTCTTCAGTTGGGATCTTAGCTTTTTGCTAGTGTGTTGTTGATGGTTTGTTTGGCCTTTGTTAAATGTTAACAATGGTCTTTCAACATGTTGTTAATGGCCTATTCGACTTGAGTTTGTATAGTGTCAGCACCTTTGTTTTGTTGCTTTTAATATCAAAAAAATATGTTTAGTTAATTTAAAGGATTTGTTGTTGTATTTATAGGTATTCATAAATTCATTTGAAAAAGATCATGGGTCATCATTCTCAAAGCATGATAGTGCTTATTGATAGAATATTTATAAGAACATTAAATTAGTGTTTACTAGACCATTATTAGATCACTTCGTCAAGGGTCTATTGCACACTTGCTTGCTATCCTAGATTTTACACTCATAGTCATAAAACTAGTCCCACTATAGGTGTAACTAAGAAGAACTTAACTCTTGCAACTAAAAAAAATCTCAAAAAATATTTGCAAACATTGCAAAGTCCTTGAATATATTCAAACATGACAAAAATCAAGGTGATCAAATTCTAACAGTGCTTATTCTATCGGATTAGATTCAAAATTTCTAGCTTAAGATCCACATGCAAGTTTAGATTTTTCCTAGCAAAGATCGTATCTACACTTTTATAGGTGATCTAAAGTAAAATATAGTCAATTTTTATAATTTTAGATCTTTGGCCAAGTCAACCCTAAAATTCTAGAGCATGGGAAAATTAACTTTTGTCACAATAGTTTCCCAACACCAAATTCAAGCTAATTGTCATATTTAATTTTCACAAATTGCAATAAAATCAACCTTGACTATTTTATTTTAGGTTAATTATGTCTCAATTAAATGCATTTAGTTAATTAACCTAGATAATTTAGATAAAGAATATTTTATTCTACTATATATTTGGTTAACTGTAATGCCCACCAAAATACCCTAGAGAAATTAACCAACTAACCAAGAAAATAGAGAAAAAAAATTAAAAGATCTAATACTATGCATACACAACTATTATAATATCCAACAAATGCACACATCCATAATTCATGAACATAATAATATAACAACGCAAATAGAAATAAACTCACAAGCATAGATAACATTCAATAGGGTATTCCAACATCATTACTTAACATAACATTGAGAAAATGAATATAATTAACATCATAACAATTCTACCATATACTATTCCTATATCAATTCTAACATTCATCTCTTACAAGAACATAGAAAAACATCCATTAACTATACTACTAACATGCTAATATATCCCATTCACCATTAATATCTTACATTCATTTTTAATACACCAAATCCAAATGTTCCTACCCCAACAATTCCATCGTCTAGAACATAACTACTCCATTTCTATAAAAGAAGAGCTATAACCTCTAGCATGATACTCATTATGTAATTACAACCAATAAAGTAAGATCAATAAGAGTACATCATCTATTACCAACAAGAACCATAAGAACAATTATCCATTTACATAGCATGTCTTACAAGATTACAATATTATCTTTACATCAAGATACATAGCCTCCAACTACAAATATGAATATTCCATGATTCATGATACAATAATGTTTTTCCAATCCACAAGAAAACGATACAATATTCTCCAAGAATCCAAGTACAATATGAAGAGATAAGGAATCCTCATCCACACATGCGAACATCTAATGAGAAGCAAATCCCAATGGAAGAAGACATCAAACCACCTAACCATGTGGAACCAATAAGGTCTACCCCTCGTGCTCCAAAGAATAACACAAGATCCCACACACAGTCTAAACCTAGGCCGACACCTAACAACCAAAGGACATGAACATAAAAAATTACCAACCACAAATATAAAATCACATCCACAATACAAGGCTCAACCAACAAAGGACAAAGACAACAAAACACTAGAGGCTGCAAAACAAATAAGACATAAGGAACTAGGACACATGTAGGGAAGATTGTCATCACATGATATCACCACAAAATAGGGAGATCCCCTGGCCTTATGCCTCGACACCCATGATACCCATACAAAACCGTCTCAACCTTTCAGAGAATCAAGGGAGTTTGGCTGCCTCTTCAAGGCCTTCCCAATATCATCATGAGCCTGTACTAGCACTCTAAGCCAGGAGTGGGGCACCAAAACATTTCTTATCTTATTAATGTGAAACGTATTTATCCAACCCATCTAGATTAATTAATTAAGGCTATCACTTATTTACAAATAAACTTCTAATGAGATTTCCTAGCGGTCTAGACCCCTAGGCATCCTTACAAGGAACCTCCTGGTAGTCCATCTCTCGTGACAGCGACACTCACTTGAAAGCCCACTCTCCCATACATGTTCCAAGACCTTGGGTAAAACAACATACATAAAAGATCTCAAGAACTCATGACACAAACACCTAAAGGTTCCTTATCCAAATGATATTCAATACAAATGCATATTACAATGCCAATAATCAAAGCCCCATGCATAGGCCAACATGGAACCATATAATATCCAATAACTTCAATATCTTCATATATCAAACATGAACGCAATAATCAACAATAAGGGACATCCATCTTGCTTCAAGTCTTAAATATTGCAATTATCCATCCCTAATCAGGTAAATCGAGTCGGAAACAACACAGAAAACTCAAAAAATCAAAGCCCAACCTCTGGACTAACAAAATAAAACCTAGACTACAAAATGACCACGGAACACAACATAGAGCAGACTAGCACTTTTACAGACTGAAGTAGTGCATTTGCAACAATTTTTGGCACCTTTGTCAACTAGAACAATGCATACAAACCACAGTTTGGCGCATAGATTAACTAGATAAGAACATACACTCAGCGGTATAGCGCATATGACAATTACTTTAGCACATATGCAACGGTAGGCCAAAGCGACTTAGACATAGAACAAAATAATTTGACAAAGTCCGAAAATAATATGAATACATAAAACGACACCAAACACCTATTTACAAAGGTGTAGATCAACTAGAACATGAATCCATTACAAAAAGGAAAGAGATCAATAAATTGGGTCAAGGTATACCTAATGCCCACTCTGCACAAAGGCTCATTCCCAGCAATACCAATAAAGATAATATGAAAACTATGATAACAACACATTGGATATTCTCCAAGGATACAATTACAATTCCTTCATGTCAAAGCCTCAAGACTTATCACAGCTAAAACCAAACTCAACCAAAAGTAATAACACAAAATTATCATCGCTCGGTCCCTTCAAGAAAATAACAAAACAATTATTTTTCCAACAATAGAAGTAGAGAGAGAAAAACCACAATATTTCAGAGAACCAAATTATTTTCCAAACACACAAAAACAAACAATATTTCATCGACAATCTTTTCAAAATATAAGGCAAGGAAAGGGATTCAGGTCCTCCAACCTAGAAATGAAGAAGAAGGTCAAGAAAGTTGAAGAAGCACAAGTACGACCAATCCTTTCACACAATCACCAAAGTCCCAAATCTAGCCAAAACTTCCAAAAATGCAAAAATAATCTCTAGTCCAAAGCAATAAAATTCTGGTAAAATCTTCAGCCAAGCGACCCCCAGCAATCTCGGAACTTCATATAAATAAAAATCAACTAAAAACCATAACTCTTCACAGCCAATCAAAATAATCAAAAATATAATAAACCTTACCAACCATACCAAAATTCGAGACAAAATATAATAAAATAATATTAACCTCCAAATCCAATTCTCGCAGCAAATAGCATAAGAGGGTAAGTAAAATAAATAATAAAGCAAATGGGTGAAAGATTAAACAATAAATAAATCAAATACTACAAATCGTATAAAGAGCTCAATCAAATATAAGCCCACAAAATAAATAATAAACCTTTGACAATTAAATTACACATAATATCAAAATGTCAAGACCAACCATTAAATTAATTCATTATAAATAAACTATATAAAGAAATTAATTAATCATTAATAATTTAATTAACAAAATAACCAAAGCTCCAGAAAATGTCCCTGTATAGGGATCACATAAAATACCACATAACGCCTAACAAGGCAACTCTGGCCAAGACTCCATACTAACAAAGTACCAACTAAGCCTAGAGCGTGTGATAGGGTCCTATGTCACCTCCGATCAACCTACCATTGGGATTAAAGACACGCTCAAACCTATGAAACTAGGTGGAGTAGATGTCTAGTATCTGACATTTTGCGCAACACCAATGTCCATACAACAACATATATATTGCATATAACATAAAATAATGAGGTAAGTGAAAGAGAGTTACAACACCATACCTAGCTCATAATGAGTGGTATAATCTCGTCTCTTTCACAAATACAACGATAATACAACCATGGCAACAGAAAAAAAAACCCAATGATATTATCATATTACATTAAGCATAACGTAGGGTTGGCACATAATATGATCTCATCATAAGCAATTATGAATCTCCACAACACACAATAAGTGCTCACAATATCCAACATATGTCTAATCATCATAAAATTCCTAAATGTATCTTCATTCATATAACCCACAATGTATCAACTATCCATATGAAATGTCAAGCATCAATGGTAAGCATCCAAAATATAAATAGATCCATGATCATCCATCAAAAGCATCATAAAAGAGTCTAGGCTAAGTCTATAAAGTCTACCAATGCATAAAAGGAAAGATGAATCACGGAGGGTCACTACATTAACTTTACTTATTTTACATCCACCAGTGTTTGGACTTATTTCCATCATTCACTGGATTTTTTAATCTAATTTTCTAGTTTCATCACCTATTTTAGATTTCATTAGGGTTTTCATTCCCTCTTTGATTGTGATTCGTGCTTATACATTCTTTTTGGCTTTGCAATTCATTGTGATATCTTCTTTTTATGCATCTTACCCACCACTATTTGCCCTTTAGGGTTTCATTTTCTAATTTATTTTAGATATAAGTGCATATTGTGATTCAATTTTCTTTTTGAGAATTGAAAGAAAATTTTGCATGCAGAAAAATATTTTAAGCTAAAATATAAAGAAATTAGGCTTACTTCTACTAGAAATATAAAGAAGCAAACACACAAGAAGGTTGTGAAGAATATTTCAATGTACTCATCAAAGGTGCTTAAAAAATCTAGTTGTTCTAAACTAATATAAGATAGATATCATGAATAAATAAATAGTAACAATGTAAACTAAGGGGAATAAAGAATTGAGAAAAGAATACCCACCCATAAAGGAATGACATTGTATAATGGACTTTATTAATAGCAAGTTGTTTGGTGTTATCTAAGTGTTTAGCATTACAATATGAATGAAATATTAAATGATTGGCTTGAATAGGAGGGAATTTTAAAATTGGTGAGAATTCTCCACTTGGATTCATAATTTTGTTTCCCTAAAATACATTTAATATTATATGACTAAGCAAGTCATCAAACTATTTGTTGACATAGTCTATATATAGGTAACACTCAATGGCCCTACCTTTGATCAAATACATCCTATGACAGCTTAGCCATCTATTCCCAAATGGAGATGACAAGGAGAATAGTTCATAAATGTCAAGGGCTAGGAGGAAGCTACAAAGAACAAACAAAGTACCACCAAGAAACACAAAATGGTGGTCAAGAACAACCTTAGAGGAGGTTGTAAATAGGGAGAAACATATAATAAGATGGAGGAACTTAAGGAGGTAGAGGACAACCAAGCACTTGCTCTTTCCTTTGCTACCCCAACACCTATCCATTTACTCTCATATAATGATGTAGCCTTGGTGGAGTATGGTTCCAAATCAATCATAATCAGCCTTTAGCAGTGTCATCTCTTTCTTGTCAAGGGAGATCTTTCTCCCAACTCACCTACTCAAATCTGGAAAATAGGCTAGTCAATGATGATTTTAACTGGCATAGACTTCTCTCACCTAAGACAACCATGGAATCCCCTACCTTGATTCGGGTTTGTTCCTTTATGGCAAGATGCAACCATGTTCCATGCACAACTAGGCTTTCCAAGTGCAGCATATAACAAAAGGATTCCTAAATACTCCATAGACTTTCCAAAGGTTTACTCCAAGTGAAAATGACATGTTGGACCCAATTTTTCCACCCAAATGGTTTGGGAACACCCTCCAAGGTCTGCACCCTATATCACTCCTAGAATCTGGTAGCCCTCCATTTTAGGATTGGTGAAAAGATCTTCTTACTCCGGCCCTCCCTCCAAAAAAAGAGAACAGTTTCAAACACCCTTTTGGGAATTCTAAATAATATCTCAAAACAACTATACAGTCCTTTGGAGCATATCAATCAAAAGTGGGGATTTCTCGTTGCACCAGGAATCAATTAGCCCTCTTTTACAAAGTAACTACCAACAAACTAGTTCCCAAACTTCTCTTATCCACTTGTAGGGTCTTGGCACTCCATATAGGTTCATAATCCACCATTTCTTGATTGGATTCTTTACTTTCCTTTGTTTTATTTACGTTTTTGTACACAAACCCTTGTTTGATAGGGTTTTTAGGCGGTCTGTAAAGAAACCACTATATCTTGCTTAATTATTAAAAAAATCAAACCAAACTTGAATAAAATTGAAGGAAACTCAGAGCCCTTTCATTTCCATAGGGTCTCATACACGTATATGTTCGTACAGACCGTACAACACATAGTAGGAAAACTATTAAAATTGCAAAAAATAGAGTGTTTTTATTGTTTTATCCTCCAAGAATGTATTTAAAAATCATCAACAACCATGCCTCAACCAATTTGAGGCTATTTAAACATATTTTGGCCTAAATTCCAATGGCCACAACTGATTTTTGAATAAAATGATTGTTCACTTTCCAAAAGTTGTCAAGTTGCTAAGCAATTGTGATAATTTTGACAACATTAGCATTTTTACACTAAATGACCCTACATGAACTAAAACATGCACAAATGTTCTTAATATGATCTTATCACATCAAATGAACACAAAAAATGACCCTAGACTCCTATATACAAACTTTGACCAATTTTGACCTCGATGCTCCTGCACCATTCACCCAGAGAGGAAAAGATGTCATGCGTCTACTGAGATCAACTCTTGAGCTAAGGTACAATTATTTTGTATGTCATCCTCTGACATCCATATAACATCTTCATTTGGTAATCCACGCCATTTGACCAAGTACTCATTGTAGACTTTGTGTCTTGTCCTCTTGACCTCCCTTGTGTCCAATATGCCTTCAAGTTTCATGGGTTGACTTGGTGGTATATCTTTAATCCATTCTCCATCTTCAATCCCTGTTGTACCTTCTTCTTATTTTGAATCCACGGATCCTTTAAAAGGGTAAAGGTCAGCTACATTGAATATAGGTGAGATGGCTACCCCAAGAGGTAACTCTATCTCATAAGCATTTTGTCCAAACTTATGGACCACTTTGCAAGGTCCAACCTTCTTCAGCATCAGTTTCCCTTAGGAAACCTTTCTTTTCTCAAATATGAAAATACCAAGTCTCCAATGTTGAATTGAACATCCCTCTTTCTCAAATCTACCCTCTCCTTGTACCTTTCCATACTCTTTTGAAGAATTTCCTTCACTTGTTGATGTATGTCATGCATCGCTATGGAAAAATCCTCTCCTTGTGCACTCCTCTTTTCCATTCCTTTAAGATCTCTCAACTCATATACACCCCTTGGGTTCATGCCATACACAACCTCAAAAGAAATCCTTCCTATGCTCTAGTTAATAGAATTATTATAAGCATATTCTGCTTGAGGAAGTATGAGATCCCATGACTGACCATGATCCTTGGTAAGACACCTCAACAAATTTCCCAATGACCTATTGACAACCTCAGTTTACCCATCCATTTGTGGATGATAGGTAGAACTAAATGTCAAATTGGTTCCCAACTTTTTCCATAAGGTCCTCCAAAAATGACCTATGAACTTGGAATCTCTATCAAACACAATAGTCAAAGGAAGTCCATGAATCCTTACAATCTCTTTGAAAAACAAACCAGCTATGTGAGATGCATCGGTTTTAGTTCTACAAGGAATAAAATGTGTCATCTTACTAAATCTATCAACAACAACATAAACACTTTCATACCCATTTTATGTCTTGGGCAGCCCCAAAACAAAATCCATGTTGATTGATTTCCATTGGCGATTAAGTACTAGAAAAGTGTGATAAAGACCTGCATTAGAACTTGATCCTTTGGCTCTTTGACACACTCCATAACTCTCCACAAACTTCTTGACATCAACATTCATCATTGGTCAATGATAGAATCTCTTGACCTGCTCCAAGGTCTTATCCTACCCAAAATGTCCACCTAGACTCCCACAATTCTTCTCTCTAATCAGATTTGCTCTCATAGAGCATTTTGGCACATATAATTGAGCACCCTTGAATAAAAAACCATCTTGCAACACAAAATCAGAATACTCACTGTGAAAAGCACCTTGTGACTAATTGCAAACAACAAAAGCATCTCTAAAGTCATCATCATCTTGATACGTACCTTTCATTGCATTCACCCATACACTTTGGAGTTGTATCTCTTTCACTAACATAGCTCTCCTACTCAGAGAATCATCAAACTTGTTTGCTTGACCCTTCTTAAGCTTGATGGTGAAGGTATATGCCTGCAAATATTCTACCCACTTCATGTGTCTATGGTTCAACTTCTCTTCGTTGTTCCAGAAACTCAATGCATGGTTATTCGTAAGACAAGAAACTCTTTAGGTAGGAGATAATGCCTCCATTTCTTGAGGGCATGCACCATTGCATAGAGATCTAATAATATGAAGAATACTTTCTCTTAGCTTCATTCAGCATCTCACTAAAGAAGGCTACCAAACTCCCTTCTTGACTCAAAATTGCACCTATAGAAAACCTGCTTGCATCGCATTCAATGGTGAACATCTTATTGAAATTAAGCAAGGTAAGAATGGGTTGTTGGGCTACTTTGGTCTTCAAGATTTCAAATTTCTTCTCTGCCTCATTAGTCCATTGAAACCTATTACTTTTATCCCCTTTTATAGTATCAACAATAGGAGCAAAAATATGATTGAAATTCTTTATGAACTTCCTATAAAAACTACCTAAACCATGGAAGCTTCTTACCTCTCCTACTGATTTAGGAGTTGGCCAACTAAGTATGTCTTCTACCTCTGTGGGATCCATCTTCAAATTGTCCTTTGAGACCACAAAACCAAGGTAGACTAGCTCCTCTTTCATGAACTCACACTTCTTAAGATTTATCAGCAACTTCTCCTCATGCAACCTCCTTAAGACCATATCAAGGTGTTGCAAGTGCTCCTCCTTTGTTTTATTGAACACAAGGATGTCATTTAGGTACACCACCACAAATTTGCCTATGAAAGGTTTCAACACTTCATTCATAAGTCTCATGAAAGTACTTGGGGCATTAGATAACCGAAAAGGGATCGCCTTCCATTCATACAAGCCCTCATTGATTTTAAAAGTTGTCGTGCATTCATCCCCCTCTTTGACCCTAATCTGATAATATCCACTTTTAAGATCTCTTTTAAAATTAACAAGCCCCTCCAAGACAATCCATCAAGTCTTCAATTCTAGGCATAGGAAACCAGTACCTTATGGTGATTTTGTTGATTGCTCTTGAATCAATGCACATTCTCCATCCTCCATCTATTTTTGGTGCTAAAATAGTAGGGACAGCACATGGACTCAAACTTTCCCTTATGAGACCCTTGTTCAACAATTCTTAGATTTTCTTGCCTATCTCTTCATTTTGTTTGGGTGTCATCTTGTATGCAGCCTTATTGGGCAAAGTTGCACCGGGTATAAGATCTATGTGGTGGCTCACACTCCTTATTGGTGGTATAGTATTGGGAAGCTCATCAATCATTGTGTCTTGATACTCATCCAACAAACCTTGCACTTCCCTAGGCAAATCATCAATCTATGTTGTTGTTAGGACTGACTGTGGTCTGATTATGATGGCATATCCTTGTCCTCCTTCTTCCTTCATTGTCTTCAAGAACTCCTCTCCAACCACCATGACACTAGACCCAATTTGTTTGTCCATTCTTTCTTCTATGAAGTTCCACCTTTCTCTATCACATAGGTGTTCATGTGCCCATCATGCTTGGATATACTATCATATTGTCATGGTCTACCTAGGAGTAGGTGGCATACATCCATAGGGATGATGTCATATAGTATATTATCTTTATAACCTCCTATGTTGAGCTCCACCCATTCTTGTTCATTCACCAAAACCTATTGTCCTTTATTCAACCATGACACCTTGTAGGGAGCGGAGTGAGGAATCTTTTTCAAATTTAATTTCTCTACCATCTCTAAGGACACTAAATGACGCAGCCATAACCCGAAGGATCCTCATACAGATAAGTCTAGATCATGCAACAAGAGTAACACAACGGAAGCGCAAACATAAAACATAGAAAATGCAATCAAAGACATCTGCAACATCATATATTCATCAAGGAACATCTAGTTACGTGCAAGCTCACATGCCTAGTTACAAACTACATTCCAGAATACAACCCATCTGAATCTCCAAGACATCCCAAATTACAAATTATGAATCTAAATCATGCTACTTCGATATATCCCAAAGGATCACATACAACAATATATATGTCATCCAGAACACATCAAGGTCGGCCACAAAAGATCACATTCTCCAAAACAGGAAAATGAAACGTGTAAAATAGGTCGGCCCCAAAACACGAAGATCTCCTCTGCCAAGAATGCAAATGAAGTGCGGACCACCAAGAAAGGTCGATCAAGGGCCCAAGAACATCAAGAAAGGAACCAAATTGATCTGCAAGCCAAGAAATCGCTCTGCACGAGAACAAATCTCCAACTGGTTGTTAAGCTCAAAAACTACTCCGGGAACCAAGAACAATCAATCCAAAAGAAATAACTAATCGGAAAAGAGTCCAAATGAACTGCAAATTTGGACCAAGAAATAAGAACACGTCTAGAAGCCAAGAATCTGATCCACAACAGAAAATAAATAACTACTAGAGAATGCTAGAAGAAACACAAAAATTGCAACACAAAACAAGAACAATTGAAAAACAAGATATATTTTCGGTTGATGCAATATTGCTCATTGACTGGGGATTCTCTTGCATTAGACACCCCAGGTAGGAAAAGATGTTCCCTGAGAGGTAACTCATGAACATCGCAAAGGATTCAGGATATAGATCCCATGCTCATTTCTGATCCAAAAGTCCTCTTTGTCTGCAAACTTCTTCCTTCTTAACTATTATGGTAACTTAGCTGAATTCTCCAACTTATTTTCCACTTCTCTTCCTCCTTGCTTCATATCTGCACACTGTTTCTTTTTACCACTCACTTTCTTCTACAAATTCGATCTATTTCTTCCACCGGAATTCTTCTTATCTTCCACCATAACTCTAGCCTTACTATCAGTCGATACCACCTTATTAATAGATCCATTCGCAAGATCAATCCTCAGATCCATACCATCATCCAATACAACCTCTGCAACCTATTTTTCAGTATTGCAACTCTTCTCAAGATTCGAATTTTTCACTTCCTTCTCTTTCTCCTTCAAAGAAGCCGAAGTGACCTTTTGCCCATCCTTCTCAATAGTGACCAGGTTTCTTCTACAATCATAGATATCTCATCTATCATACCACCAAGGTCTACCCAACAAAACACGACAAGCACTCATAGGCACAACATCACACAAGACTTCAGCTTTGTAAGGCCCAATATTAAAATTAACCAAGCACTGCTCTCTCACCTCTACCACATGATCATCTTGCAACCAACTCACCTTGTAAGGACAAGGGTGCTCAAGCCTCTTCAAACCAAGCTTCACCACCATCTCCTCAGATACCAAATTTTCCGTACTACCACTATCCACAATAACCTTACAACACTTACCTCGTGATTTGCAAACAGACCGAAAAAGATTCTTCCTCTGAGTAGGTTGTGTATCCTCACTGCTCTACTCCATCAAGACTCTTTTGAACATAAGGGATTCTCCTTGCTCCAGTGCTACCATGCTCTCACCTGCAACTCCAGTTTCTGGATCTTCACTTGCTAAGCGATTTCGTGCCCTTCCCTTCTTATCTTGAGGACATTCAAAAGCTCTATGTTCGGTTTCCCCACACTTGAAACATGTACCCAAGAACTCCTTACTGCTACCCCATTTCCTTTGTGTCTTCTGCTCTAGTTCTTTACTCCATTTAGATTTTGGTTATTCGGCAATCTGCTTCTCCATACTACTACTTATCTGCCCTCTATTTGCATTCCTATCTCTTCCCTTAGGGTTATTCTATTGTATCCTCTTCATTTTATCTTTTACCTTCAACGCATATTGATAAGCCTCCTCAACTGTAGAAATCTTCAACATAATCATCTCATCCTGAATGTTAAATCAAAATTTGTTTATGTATCTATCCACCTTCTCCCTATCCATCTCTCGATGTTTGGAT
This sequence comes from Cryptomeria japonica, assembly GCF_030272615.1. NCBI lineage: Eukaryota > Viridiplantae > Streptophyta > Pinopsida > Cupressales > Cupressaceae > Cryptomeria > Cryptomeria japonica. The sequence continues at coordinate 541,981,375 of NC_081415.1, forward strand.
TTGATCATCACCTTGTAGAATTCTTCAGTATACTCCTTCACACTCATATCTTTCTGCTTCAAGTTCTGCAACCTCTTGAACAACTCCAACCCATAGTCTCCCAGAATGAATTTAGCCTTCAATCTTGCAACCATTTGCCTCCATCAGGTGATTTCATCTCACCATTCTCCACTCTATCTCTTTGCAATTCTTTCCACCATAAAGCAGCATGCCCTTTCAACTTAGTATGTGCTAATCAAACTCTCTGCGGGTCCTTAACATCCTCAAACTCGAAGTAGTCCTCCAACTCTCTGATTCAATCTATCAGGTCTTCCGAATTCAACAATCTCAAAAAGTTTGATAGGGTTACTTGTGCCACTACCCTAAGAAATCTTTCTTCACCTTCGTCTGTCAGTCTCTCAGCTTCTTCAGCCTCAATCTCTTCTCCTGCCTCTTCAAATTCATCCTCTGATTCCAAATTCCTCTGCAAACCAGCAACGCATTTTGGATCTCATTCATCATCTCATTCTTGAAATCTTCCATCATCTCCTCTACCCTTCGAGGGTTCATCCTTCTTGGCAGCATCTTGACTACCTCAACTCAACAATTTGACTATAAGGTTTCAATTGTCTCTCCATCGGCGATCTATTGAACACACTTGCAACCTTCCTCAAATCGACGATCTGTCCACCTAAAGGAATGCCTAAAGGTTCACAACCCGCTCTAATACCATCTAACGCAGCCATAACCCGGAGGATCCTCATAGAGAACAATCTAGATCATGCAGCAAGAGTAAGACAACAGAAGAACAAACATAAAACATAGAAAATGCAATCAGAGACATCTGCAACATCATATATTCATCAAAGAACATCCGGTAACATTTGGTTACATGTAGTCTCACATGCCTAGTTACAAACTACATTCTAGAATACAACCCATTTGGATCTCCAAGAGATATCACAAATTACAAATTATGAATCTACATCATGCTACTTCGACATATCCCAAAGGATCACATACAACAATATATATACCATCCTGAACACATCTAGGTCGGCCACAAAAAATCACATTCTCCAAAACAAGAAAATGAAACGTGTAAAATAGGTTGGCCCCAAAACGCAAAGATCTCCTCTGCCAAGAACACAAATGAAGTGTGGACCACAAAGAAAGGTCAGCCAAGGGCCCAAGAACATCGATCAAGGCACCAAATTGATCTGCAAGCCAAGAAATCGCTCTGCATGAGAAGAAATCTCCAACTAGCCGTTAAGCTAAAAAATACTCTGGGAACCAAGAACAACCAATCCAGAAGCAATAACTCATCAAAAAAGAGTCCAAATGAACTGCAAATCTGGAACAAGAAATAAGAACACGACTGGAAGCCAAGAATCTGATCCGCAATAGAAAATAAACAACTACCGGAGAATGCCAAAAGAAACACAAAAAAAGCAACACAAAATAAGAACAATTGAAAAACAAAATATATTTTTGGTTGATGCAAGATTGCTCATCAACTGGGGATGCTCCTACATCACTAAATTATCAATGGAACTTGAATCAATAACCACTTTACATACCTTCCGAAGTGATTTGTAAGTATTCCTAAACAGTTGTTTTCTTTATAGAGGCTCTTGAGTTGTTGGCACTTTAATCAGCGTTCTCCTTAGCATCAAAGACTCGCCTATCTCAAGGGCAGCATGTTGAGAAGGTGAATTAATACTTTCATCATCTTCTTGTACAGTTTGAGTTCTTCTTTCACCACCTTGGGAACTTGATCCTTGTTTTTCCGGGCACTTTCATGCAGGGTGTCCAAACAAATTGCAATTGAAGCATCTACTTGAGAAGGTGTTTGACCCTCTCCCTTGACTTCCAAACCTTCTTCTACCATTAGGCCTTCTTCCTCTAAAGTTGCCCCTACCACTTGTTTCACCTTTTTGTTCTTGTTGGCTGCTTGATTCATCTTGTGACTTGGAGGACTGTCCTCTTTCCCCAAAGAGCCTCTACCTCTGAAATTTTTATTCTCTTCTCTATTTTCCATGTCTTGCTTCCTCTTCAATTTGTCTTCAACCTTGATTGCTAGCTTGAAGCATTCTTCCACCGTCTTTGGTGTAGTAAGGCTTAATTCATCTTGGATATTATACCTCAGGCCATTAAGGTGTCTTGCTACCATTTCCTCTTCATCCTCTTCATCCTCTTCATGCCTTGTCCTTATACTCAGCATATAGAACTCCTCTATGTAGGTTTTCACATCCAACTCTTTTTGCTTGAGGCATTGCAGCTTCTTGAACAACTGAATGTTGTAATCACTAGGGAGTGACTTCCCTTTCATCTTTGCTACCATTCTATCCCAAGAAGGGTTTCCCTTTCTTTCTCCTCTCAACTTGTACAAAATCCCACCAAAGCTATCCTCACCTTTTGATCCTCTTGCACATCTTCAGAATCAAAATGATTATCCATGACCCTTATCCAATCTAGGAGCTCTTCTCCATCTATCTTACCACCATACTTGGGTAAATCTACCTTGCTCTGATGACCATCACTTTTGACTTCTTTCAAAATCATATCCATCCTCTCTTCTTCAAGGTCCATTTGCTCCTCAGGCCCTCCTTGGGGTTCTTCTTCTTCCCCTTGGTCACTCATATCTCCTGTGACCTCACCCCTTCTCTGGTTGGCTTCTAAGGCTCCAATTCTTGCGGTCATCTTTTCTTCCAACTCTCTCATCCCCCTTGCATGCTTTGACTTCATTTCACTAACCTCTCTTGCAATAACACTCTTTGGAGGCATCTTGTCTCTGTCTACAATAACTAACTGAGTTTTCAACCAAATTTATTGTTCCTTATCAAAACCTGATGCGTTGATACCACTTTGGTGTAGCCTTGGTGGAGTATATTTCCAAATCAATCACAATCTGCCCTTAGCAATGTCACCTCTTTATTGTCAAGGGAAATCTTTCTCCCAACTCACCTACTCAAATTCGGAAAATAAGTTAGGCAATGATGAGGATTACTGACACAAACTTCTCTCTTACCTAAAACAACCATGGCAACCCCTACCTTGACTCAGGTTTGATCCTTTATGGAAAGATGTAACCATGGTGCATGCACAACTAAGCTTTCCAAGGGCAACATATAAGAAAAGGATTCCTAACTTCTCCACAGACTTGCCAAAGGTTTGCTCCAAGTGAAAATGATGTGTTCAACCCACTTTTTCCACCCAAATGGTTTGGGAACACCCTCCAAGGTCTGCACCCTATATCACTCCTAGAATCTAGTAGCCCTCCATTTTAGGACTAGTGAAAAGAACTACTTACTTTGGCCCTCCCTCCAAAAACAGAGAACAGATTCAGACACCCTTTTCGGAGTTCTAAATAATATCTCAAAACAACTTTGGGACATGTCAATCAAAAGTGGGGGTTTCTCACTGCACTAGGGATCAATTAGCCCTCTTTTACAAAGCAACTACCAACAAACTAGTTCCCAAATTTCTCATATCCACTTGTAGGGTCTTGGAACTCCATATAGGTTCACAATCCACCATTTCTTGACTGGGTTCTTTCCTTTCCTTTGTTGTATTTACGTTTTTGTACACAAACCCTTGTTTGCTAGGGTTTTCAAGCGGTCTATAAAGAAACCACTACATCTTGCTTAATTCTTTACAAAATAAAATCAAATTGAAGGGAACTCGGAGCCCTTTCATTTCCATAGGATCTCACACGATTATATGTATGTACAAACCGTACAACACATAGAAAAGTGCAAGAAAACAGTTAAAATTACAAAAAAAATGAAGTGTTTTTATTGTTTTATCCTCCAAGAATGTATTCAACAATCATCAACAACCATGCCTCGACCAATTTGAGGCTATTCAAACATGTTTTGGTCTGAATTCCAATGGCCAGAACTAATTTTTGAATAAAATGACCGTTCACCTTCCAAAAGTTGTCAAGTTGCTAAGCAATTTTGACAATTTTGACAACATTAGCATTTTTGCACTAAATGACCCTACATGAACTAAAACATGCACAAATGGTCTTAATATGACCTTATTACATCAAATGTACACAAAACATGACCCTAGACTCCTGTATACAAACTTGGACCAATTTTGACCTTGCTGCTCGTGCACCATATAAGCTTGCCACATAGAGGAGTTATTAGATCAATTGGGTGCCCTATGTACACACTAGATATTCCTCCAATGATCTCTTCTTTCTTCTCACCTTCAATTATTATTATAACAAATAACAAAGTCTACAACAAGTAAATAGTAAGTACAAGAACTTATACAATAGGACAACTCTTAAGAAGGATATACCTCTTCCACTACACCTATGTACACACTCTAGGCCAAATAATTCTTGTCACCCCTTAAGAGAGACCTTTTCAATGCAACTCTCTCATCTACAAGTCCAAGAACAAGAATTTCACCACTCTCATAAAGGGTTTGCCTCCTACACTACATCTCTCTACACACTCTAGACCAAATAATTCTACTCGTCCCCTAAGAGGGTCTTTTAAATGCAAATCCCTCAATCCAACCTTCCAAATCCTTTGGGTACTTAGTATGGGGTCGATGTTCCAAAACATGCATTATGTATCTTTGGGTCGATGTCAACAAGGAAATCCAGAATATGGACTTTTCACATTTTCAACTAATATCAGAGGAGGCAATATGTATTAAGAAGTTTGTAGAAGAAGAGTACCACTTGAAGTTTGTAAGAATTTTATGAACCAAATCGGTCAAGGCAAAATAATTTGTAAACTTTAAAAGTGGATGTCAATCAAAACTCGCCCCATTGTTTTGATTATGTTGGTAAACAGATTTGTCACTGCGGTCATTTATCTGAAACTGACCCTGTTTGCTCGATGAGCAGTGACAAACGTTCCAATAGTTGGAGAGATTGGAGTAAAACCACAATCTTCCTCTACGTTTAAGAGGGGCAGCTCCCTCATATGATAAGGGTATTTAGGATTTTTGTGTACTTTTAACCTGAAAGTACATAAAGGAGACAGCATAGAACTTAAACCAAGATTAATAACAAAAACCCTACTAGAAGACATACGAATACCAAGTAGGATTCCATAAATGATAACAATTACAAAAGGGGTTACCACCAAATAGGTTAGTCATACAACGATGATGAAAGCAATACAATAAACCTCGACAAACGAAGAGATAGGCTGCACTAGCACATGCCAATCAAGATACCATGAAATGATGTGTTCCATCAACCAATTTCACCAATACGTAAAGGGATTACTAATTCAACATACAAGAAATTAGTAACGATAACTCATGAATACATTTAAGACACACAAACTCAATGCATTCTTCATTATTCTTTTTGAAAATATACAAGTTCAAAAACCCTTTAGTACAAAGGTATGAACATCAAAATATCTCACTTAGTTTCTCTACAAAATTTTGTAGATTTCCCCCCCCCCCTCCTTTTCCATTACAAATAGCCTTGTATTTATAGGCCTTGTAGGATAACTACCTTATAACCAGCTCATGTAACTACTTGGGATAACCATTCAAGTCAACACTTAGAATCACTACCTTTTAGAAACAAGTTGGAATTTACCTAGGTCCAAATTCTAACTTGTGGTTACATGGGTGACATAGTCACTTTTACAAAAGAACAACTTGAAGCTTCATAACTTTGGAAGAAAAGAGAAAGTTGTTAGTTTTTATCGTTCATCCAATAAGATCATATGCAATAAAAAACACTTGGTACAAATTGTTTTTCTAAGAAGCCACCCATTTTCGCTTTGAAATATTGAAATGAACACTCGACATGTGTATATCAGAGGATTTCAATCGTACTTGTTGAGCATCCTATTCTTCCTTGAACATTTCTTATAATATTTTGAACTTGTAGGAGGCTTGAATGTTTTCATATGATCAATATTTTCCTAATACGACATAGCACCTAACTTTTCAAAACATCTTCCATTTGTACCAAAAGTTTTAGAAATATGCCAAGAACGTCTACATTCCTCTCGAGCTCTCCAATGCACCTTTGTCTTATTCAATCCACTTGATTGGAAGGATGCCCAATCTTCAAGAGTGTCTCTCAAATCATGAATTTTGGCCTTCAATCCTTTACAACAATTTGCATGCTTACTAATTGAATAAATATTAATACACAGTGTCACTAATTTCCAGTTTAGTCTGGTACTCTCTGTAGGATATTAGATGGTAATTGTAAGCAGCTAAACAATAAGTCAAAGATCATTAATGAAATTTGTTTTTGCAATGCTTGATTAAATCTCTTCTACAGCAAAGTGCTCATGACATGTTTGAATAAAGCTCTTTATCGAAACTTCATTAAAATTGTGAAGAGAAATGGTATTAGCCTATATATCATAAGTGTGCAGTGATCCTTCAACACCACATTTCTACACAAGCCTGCTTTGCACTATCTACTGTATTTCTAAGAAGTATTGCAATAGTCATTGGTCCAACACCTCCTGGTACTAAAGAGATCCATCCTGCAACACTTTTTGCCTCCTCAAAAGCAACATCACCAACTAATCTATAACCTGATTTTCTGCTTGGGTCATCAACTGCATTTGTCCCCACGTCAATAACAACAGCCCCTGGCCTGATCCAGTTTGTTTTGATCATGTTTGCCTGCCCTGCAGCGGCTATGATAATATCTGCCTCACGTATGATGTTGTTTGGATCTAGAGTTCGAGTATGCACAATAGATACAGTTGCATCTAGTTTGATCAGAAGCAATGCAACAAGCAACCCTACTATGTTACTCCTTCCAACCACGCTCCCTCCCCTTCATTGCAAGTTTTCCAATGTTGAGAGGATGAAATCCATCTACATCCTTTTATATGCTTATGGCAGTCAGTATTCTCTCTTCATCGATGTGAGATGGTAATGGAAGTTGCACCAATATACCGTGTACTTGAGGATTGGCGTTTAGGTTAAGAATTGTCTCAAGCACCATCTTTTCTGATGCATCTCCCGGTAAGTCAATATCAATGGATTTTATACCAACCTCTGCACATGCCTTTCTTTTCATGCGCACATAAACCTGGGAATCTTTCCTTTCACCCACAATGACAACTGCCAATCCAGGAACATTCTTTGAAGCATTCTGTCAGACAATTCACTTGTCATGTCTAAGCTTCCACTTTTGCATGCATTTTGACGTGGCATCATATCAAACAGTTCACGTGCATTGACTATGCAATCATATTCTGCCTGTATGAAGATCAATATATTGCTGGGAATTTTGATAACTTTTTTGATGACTTCATTGTGTGCATGAACTGCAGTTCTGACAGCCATAAGATGGCATCTCTATGAGGTACTCTGTTGAAGAATCTATGTACTTATCAAACAATATGCAATACATTTGAATCTATGCCCTTTGCATTGATTTGGAAGTTTCTAAAATCTCTTCAACAACTCCATGTGAGCCACCTCCATCAAATTTTGATTGTCTTGTGGAAAAGGTTAGGAATGCTCGAATACAAAGCATTTCTAACCTTTACATGTAACTCAAAAAAAAAAAAGGGTCCACACTAAGTTAGAAAAGAAGGTTAGAGATGTTCTGTTTTGGAGCATTCTTAACCTTTTTGTTTTTGAGGTTATGAATATGGGTTAAAAATGCTCAAAAACGGAGCATCTTTAACCACTTCTTTCAAAGACTATGACCTTGACCTCAGAAACCATAGACCACGGAGGAGAATAAAGGAGAAATGAAAATGACGTTTTTAGACAAATTTTTCCCTCAAAAGACCACAAATATTAAATTATCTTTTGAAAAATAATTTAAATATTTTAAATTTAATGCCCAAACTTAGGAAAGACAACTATATCTTCCAAACGGTAGGGAGTTAGGTTCTGAAATTTGAAACACGCGTTGATGGTAAGAAAACGAGCCAACATCATCATTTATTCCTCATGACGATACCTAGGATGTCCTTTGCATTGATTTGGAAGTTTCTAAAATCTCTTCAACAACTCCATGTGAGCCACCTCCATCAAATTTTGATTGTCTTGTGGAAAAGGTTAGGAATGCTCGAATACAAAGCATTTCTAACCTTTACATGTAACTCAAAAAAAAAAAGGGTCCACACTAAGTTAGAAAAGAAGGTTAGAGATGTTCTGTTTTGGAGCATTCTTAACCTTTTTGTTTTTGAGGTTATGAATATGGGTTAAAAATGTTCAAAAACGGAGCATCTTTAACCACTTCTTTCAAAGACTATGACCTTGGCCTCAGAAACCATAGACCACGGAGGAGAATAAAGGAGAAATGAAAATGACGTTTTTACACAAATTTTTCCCTCAAAAGACCACAAATATTAAATTATCTTTTGAAAAATAATTTAAATATATTAAATTTAATGTCCAAACTTAGGAAAGACAACTATATCTTCCAAACGGTAGGGAGTTGGGTTCTGAAATTTGAAACACGCATTGATGGTAGGAAAACGAGCCAACATCATCATTTATTCCTCATGACGATACCTAGGATGAGAGATTTTAATCATTTTTGGGCGAGGGACATCAAAAAAAGAAATTTTAATATATGATAAACTATGAACTGGGTTCAGGCGAAAATTAGCCACATGACACAAAATGATGCTTAGAACATATCTATCAAATGATTTCCTTCAATTCTTAGTAATTTTCAAAACTCATCCATTTTTGATATTATGACTGATATCGACCTTGAATCACATGCTCACTGCTTACGTATAAACACCTATTGGATCTTCATTCAACATTGAGACCAATTTGAAGTTTAAATTTTAGGTATGCCAAATATGGGGGCAACAGACTTTAATAGCTATTTCAAGTGGGAAACGACTTTGTTGAAGACTAGGGTGGTCATGATTCCAACAAAGGGAGTATATCCAAGTGAAGCTTCAAAAAGTTGTCAATGTTGTTAAGATTTCCTAGGAATGAGTAATCATTGTAACATGCCACTTAAAGCAACAGAGAAAAGAGGTCTACAAACTCCATCTTGTAGTAAAATAGTTACAACCCACTAGAGCAACTTTTTAGGATTGACTACAATCAATGTACCTCCAAGGATGTCTTCCTCCCTAGCTCTTATATGAAATTGTTCTAATATGTTCATATACTAATTGGATGGTACTTTCAATTTTCCTTTTAGAGAAATCATGTAGCAATATGATTTATATTATATTAATAATGTAATGTTGACTGGCCTTTTTATTTTAGTTGTTAGCTAAAGGTAATTTAAGTTATCAAAAGATATACAAACAATTAAATCCAATGGTCAAGACCTAATGGACAACCATTGTTCCCTTAAAAAGTACTTTCACAATGAAGAGGGGTCAATTTATACAAAGCATTGTCCTCGTTAATTTGTAATTGGACACTACCTTTAAAATAAAACAAATTGTTAGTCTTGTGCAACCATGCTTGGTACGACTTGTTATTGTTATCTTGCACTACAAATGCTTGTATTGATTGTTTAGTTTCAGCAGTTAATAACTATATCACTTAAATGTAATGAATACTAGATGGAACATCTGAGCTTACGTAAAAAGGGGACTTGGAAACAACTACTTCTGAAAGATAGGTCTTGAAGATTGACTTGATATCACCACCAAATGCATAAAAAAGAAGGGTTATGAAGCTTCACTATGAATGGTTCATTAGGTACCATTTGTTTTTGTGTTTTCAAATGGGGTGGGAAGCCATGCATGAATGATTGTGAGAAAAACTTCAAGATCAAATGCACTTTACCTGAAATTAGAGATAGGTGGCTTCTCAAGGATCCTTGCTTAATAGGCACAAGTCTTGACATTGTTGATTGATTTTATCCAATGATTTACATTTGAGTGAAGCATTCAAAGCTGAAGAGTGTGAGCATCACTAGATATATTGAGTGAAGCATTCAAAGCTGAAGAGTGTGAGCGTCACTAGATATATTGAGTGAAGCATTCAAAGCTTAAGAGAAGGATCCTTGCGAAACCACACTATTCAAAAGATGGGTTATTAATTCAATTTTAACATGCAGAGTGGTCCAGATTTCCATAATGGCTATTTGTATATTTGTTTGTTTACCGCCATATTCTTTCTAGAATGCAATCTTCAGAATTTTGCTTTCCCTATTTTTCATCAAATTTTGGTCTCTCCCTCCCTAATTAATTAACTGGGGGAGATGTTTTCTTAGCAACAATGACCACAAAGAATGTCAATCTTCATGCACAATAGATAAATTATAGAAAATTCCCCCGTCAATATTTTCAGTAAACTTATGACGTCTAATACTTTTGTTTATTTATGCATTGTTATCTGCCCCTTGTTGCTGTTATCACATGAAATGAAATGAAAATGTGACTTTTTAAATGCAAATAAAGCTTACTTCAAATAATTCTATTCTTGATTTCCTTAATTTAAAAAAAAAAAAAGATGAATTGTAATTTACTCAATAAAATAATGTTAGCTAGGAAACACTACAAATGTAATCTCATTGAAAACTAAGGAACGTGATGAAGCTAATAACTTTAATTGCAAGGAAATAATCCATTATTTTTTAAGAAATCTGACTCTATAAATCAAAATTCTCGGGAATTCAAAAAATACTTGTCACCTTTACAACATTCTTATAGAAAGAGCAAAACATAATCGATCAAGAAACAAGCCAATTTTCATATGAATTGCATATTTAAATAAACACAACTTGAACTATGTATCCTCATCTTCTGAATCAATAGCTCAATAACCACAAATGAAATATAATATTAAAGTGGAGATCACAGATGAAGCTAAGCAAGATGTCTGCACTGCAAGTACTCTTGCAAACAACAAAAGAGACTCTAATGAAAGAAACTACCAAAAGCAACACACATATTGGCATCTTTGATAGCATTGCTCACATGGCACAGCAATAACTCTGCAAGTTAAACATAGGTTAAACATGAAAAAATATCTAATTGGCAGGAAATGCAAGATTAATATCTCATTATTTCACTACATCAGGTACCAAAACTGATGCCTTCAAATTTTATTTTTTAGTGATGGAAAAAGAGTTTGTCGAGTACCTTACCAGTGCACTCACAAGTGGCATGTAAGGTGTGACCTCCTTTTAACTTTTCTAGTCAAATTTTGTTAGGAACTACAACTTCCTGTGTCAGCCTACAGAATACATCCTTGAATTTTCGAATTCTGTTCGAGAATATATTTTCCAATCAAAGTTTTCACCAAATTCTAGAACATAAGTATGAAACTTAACAAGTGATAACCTGTGACCAACAGATATGTAGGTGTTTATCTTTCTCTCTAAGCTAGAATACAACCGAGACTCATTTGCTAAATCCAAAGCACTAGTAGCTTCATCCAAGAAAGCCATCTTTGGCTCATGCAGGAGCAACCTAGCAAATGCTAATCGCTGTTGCTCCCCGGCACTGAGTATGTCTGCCCAATCACAACAAACACCAAAGCCTCCTGTTCTTCCAGGAAGATCGGCCAATGAAACATCATTAAGGAAGATTGACAACTTTTCATTGCTAAGATTTGTAGAGCACTTATTGGACACTGGAAAGAGCATTTGATCCCTGAGTGTACCAAGTGTCATGTATGGTTTTTGTGGGAGGAAAAAGGTTTCCTTTTGGGGTGGTCCTTGAATCATGCCTCCACCCCTGTTCCAAAGTCCTGATATAGCTCGTAACAAGGAAGATTTGCCACATCCTGAAGGGCCTATAATCAGTAATGATTCTCCTTGTGTGAGTGAGAAACTCAAATCCTTGATAAGTAAAGTTTTTAAGTTGGGAGTTGTTACACATAGTCCCATGGTAACTAAATCACGTCCCACTTCTCGCGATATAACACCTGTGCAAGAAATTACAATGAGTCTATAGATGGAAGGAAGCTCACGAAATGCAAATACTTTATAAATAATTATTTAATATCCCAAAAGAAAAGAAAACATACCAGTGGGAATCTTCTCTATTAGAGGTTTTAATTCAGAAGATACTCGCAGTATCTCTGAATTATTCTGTGAGTAAAGATCAAATTTAGCAAGGTGATTACCCAGAGCTCTATGAAGTGCATCTAACCGCTCTGTTTGTGCTGCAAGACCACTGCAAAGTTCATAAATTAAACCCTGGCAGATGGAGACAGCAACTAAAAATGAAGATCTTAAGAAGCATACTTCCTATCCCATCACTATTTCTAACTTATTTCTATAGCTTGATAAGGTCCAATTCTTGAATGTTCGTTGGGATGGATGATCATTATACGACAACCAGTTATTTCTGTCCCATGAATGTTTAGTGAAAAATGCATAGAAGATTTTTGGCATGACTAGAATAACTTAGTAACATTTTCATTTGTTATTAGTATTTTCCACTTCTCTAACCTTTGAAATATATCACTCGGACAATCTCATAAATGCTCTATTCATAGACCTCTGACTTCTCAATCATTTTTTGATGCCTTGCTTCAAAGTTCAACTAATAATGCAGATATATTATTATATTGATAATGATGTACTCGTACCCAGGAAACAAGCAAACCCATTCTGTATCAACTCCAAACCTCATGTAACCAAAAATAAATACAAATTGGTTTGTTATTTGGATAACCCTACATTGGTAAGAATTGTGAGACAAGGATGACTTATGACTTATAACACATTACAGACTCTTGGTGAGGAAAGAAGCTCGAAGGTAAAAAAGCCCAAAGCAATGGATTACATTCACCATTCCTCCCATGAACCAAATCCCAGGCAATCTCCGTGCCACAATATTTTAAATTGTATGAATCTAGCTGTGTTGTGTAGGAGCAATGTTGATGAGTCAATATTAATGAAAAAAGATAATAGAACTAAAACAAAAAATACTGTATTAATCTATGAATTTTGAAGATGGCATACTCTAGAGACGTGATTATCTATCCTCTAGCTGTCTATGCTATGATCTCTGCTTACTCTGTCTATCAAAAATAATACTACAAAGGCATATAAATTTATAATACTTTGACAAGAAAGACAGTTACATCAAGAGCGGTTAAAAAAAGATTGTGTTAATAGTTGTTGATAGTTCACTTTCCAATGGATGTGACAATTCATCTCCTAAGTAGATGTTGTATGGAAATGTCCATTGATGTATTGCAAGCCTTAAAAGCACAGTCTAGCATGGCATTGTACGGCATGAAGGCCTATCTTCGCATGTGAGTAAAACAAAAACTTCTTGTCACAACACACCCCAACTCATTTCGAACCAAAGACCAACTTTAGAACTCTAATATTTGGTTAAAATGTTTTGCTAGTTTGTGTTCCTAGGTTCATCCTTCATTCTGAATCTTTGTGTGGTTCTTTTAAAGTTTTCTATTTTATTCTTTAAAGGCGAGCACATTTGAATCTTTGTTTTGATGTATTTCTCTAGTTTTGTTCTTGGGTTGTTTCAATGGTTTCATTTTTCTATTATTCTCTCGGTTTGCTTTATTTAAATTTGTTGAGCTACTGCTCATGGACCAGCTAGGAATCAAACCTAGGACTTTCCATTTGCTGCTGGAGTACTCTTCAACTAAACTACTAGCCCCTTTGTGGCTAGTCCAACATTGGTCCAAGAGTGACTTATTTCCAACATCCACCCATAAGCCACACTGCAAATGCTTTGTGATGTTCCCAACTCAAGCCATGAGGCTTAAAAGTGCATTGGTTGTCCATTATGGATTACCCAAGAGGAAGAGGATGTAGAGCATTATTGGGTAAGTTTAGAGTCTTTGGCTTGTATTCTATTCTATCTTAAGTTGTGGGCACTTCTTTTTATAAGACTTAAGGGAACTTGAGTGGTTTTAACTCGTGGGCACATCTGTTTATGCAACTAAGTGACTCCCAGCCTAAAGACTTAAATTGTCCCCCTTTACATGTAAACTGATTTTAATAAGCATGTGATAAAAAGGCCAAAAGGGATTTTCAAGGAGTCTGTTGGCTCATTTTTAGAGTTTTATTCTGGAGCATTAGATTGAGTTGGTAGTAGATCAAGGGCTGAGGTAAATCATCTTTTTGGGAGTTATTTAACATTATAGGGTTCTTTCAGAGCTCATCATGTTATCAATCTTTAATCTATTGTTGCTACAATCTTTGGCTTAAGCTCTGAAAACCTTGAGTACTATCCCTAGTTTCAAAGAGACATATGGACTCCCCCTAGTCAAAAGGGTGTGTTTCGGTGGAAGGGCTTTCGTCTATGATGCCCTAGCACATTATTTTTAGAGCTGCAATTCCTTATCAGATTTAAAAGACCATTTTTTGAAGGTGAAATTCAAGCATCATGTTCAAATGTGGGTTAACTACAGAAAGGTGTCTTCATATCATAGTTACAGGACTCACAAGTCCCAAGGTGAGTCACCTCTGCCGATGCCAAAGGACCCTAGACTGAAACTCGGTTGAGTTTGGCCGAGTCTGCGCAAAAAAAAATTAAAAAGTTAGTGTAGTCTCCATTAGAGACAAATTTCAAGGACGTGAGGAGTGATAAAGCCAATGCAAACCTTGGACTTTGATAAATATTCTACAAATATTATTTTCTGAGCATTAGATATCAGCCAATAGAAAAAATAACTCATGATGCCTTTATAAAATAATAAAAGTCGTTTGATCTTTTGGGGGCACTGCCCCCATAAACCCCCGTGGGGGCACTGCTCCTTGACCCCGCCTTGTACCGCGACAAGGAGCGCGCCAAAGGCACTGCCCCTGGACCCCACAAGGGGCGCTACCTCCAAACCCCCGTTGAATAATTTGGGAGGAAACTGCATCGATAAAAGGGGGGAAAATTTAACCTTCGAGTCTAATTAGGCTCCATGTAACAACATTGGTCAATATTTATATCAAACTTAGATTTATGAAATTCTCTATTAAAGTTATTTCTACGAATCCATCCAATGATAGTTGTTCATTTATTATGATTTCGTTGCTATTCAGTGTGCAAATATCTTTGTTTAGTTGAATAAGATTGAATGTAAATATGTTGGAAGACACAGTTGGTAAGGTGCACCATGTTGTAATACTCTGAGTTCTTATTAAAAGCCAAGCTTGTTACAAACCAAGTCTGCTCTACAAATATTATTTTCTGAGCATTAGACATTTTGCAAATGTTTGTTATAATTGTTTGGAATATATTACAAGAACTTGGGGTGAAATCAATATGGGTATCTCACAGTGGTATCAGAGATTTGACCCTACCAGCCTGTCGGGTTAAGAGTTGCAGTTGTCAAACAAAGATGAAGTCCAATCAAAATCACGTTGAGGAATTCAATACAGAGTTTATAAAGTGTTTGCAGGTGTTCCACAAATATCAAGAAGATTTTATGAATTAGATTCATTAGATTTCCACAGTCCATGTCGTTGATTTGCATTTATAATATCCTCTCTTGAACAAAAAAAACTCATGCTAAATAATATGATCAAATAAGGGAACTCTAAGGTTTCCAATGCAAACGATCGACTCTATATTCTAGATAGATTTAGTATTTTGATGTGATAATGTTGGTGATCACAAAGGGACTTACATTTTGCTGGATGTGGAACACTAAACTTGCTTGGAAAATAAAAGACAAATGGATAAAAGGTTAGAGAAGTCGAATCTAAACTTAAGGACAATGATGATAATAGATGATGCTTCGATAGACAAACTCCTTCAAACCAAGCTTTGCTTTGTCGTGATAACAACAGCTACACAACATTAGTGTGATCTCAAAAGATAATGAAAGATTTTCATACTGACAACCAATCATTCAAATACCCAATACCGGCACAATCCAAATGAAACATTCACAATCGAATTGTTGCAATAATGAGGTTCAGGCTAGCTTTACATCACAGCTTACAATCAGCAAACCACAAAAATTCTGAACCGAGGAATTCAACACATATCATTGCATTTCTCCATTAAGACCAATGAACTTTAACTCACTGAGAAGTAACAAGAAACCATACAAATGTTGAAACAACACATAAAGATCCACCATGCTTCAATGAAAATCATGTATTAATTCCACCATAGTCTTGGCAACAATCTCTAGCTTTCTCCTCCTATATAATGCTAATTGCTAAATTGTCTATTAGCCTTTAGAAATGAGAACGTAGTGTCTTATATAAACATTCCAATTACAATTCAGGGACTAGGATTGATTTGAAATCAATGGCCAAGATTACATGATGAAACCCTAATTAGGGTTAGTTACAACTGTTAATGCATGGTAGCTTATGCAAGATAAGATATTTCTAACCTTCCTTGTTCTGTTATTTACATGCTTCATGTCTAAACTTATATTGCATATGATTATCGGATTTTACAAACATTGCTTAGCAAGTATTTATCGGGTTATTAGTCGATACATACTTGCTATCGGGTGCATAACTATTGGCACCGATCCACATCTGTTATCGGGCTTAATCATCGGGCATATTTGTTATCGGGCTTAATACATACACCACTTCATTTGGAATTAACAGTGGTTAACAACTGCACCGGTTGGATTACATACATCGTGCATTTTGAATCATCAGTGTTTACATGAACCGATTCATTATCTTGATCAATCATTATATTATATTACAATATGCTATCGAGGTTTTGAACCGATAAACAGCCTTGTGTTAATGGTATAATTACAAAGGCACCGATCAATGGGTGCATTGATCGGTCATGCCTAAAAGGCATGACCGGTCAATACACCAATTGACCGGTTGCCTAAATGATATATATACCAATTGAATTCATTTGGAGGAGACATAGAAAACATAAAATGATCTCTCTTTCAGACCTGCAAATAAAATCAGAATTATTAGACATCAACATAATTCCTCATATACATTTATAGCATACATAGTTCATAACTTGTTCTTTAATTGAAATTGAAATAACTTTACATGGTATCAGAGCCAAGGTAATCGAACCTAAGGCTATTCAATTTTGATAAAATTCAAGGACTAAGTTACAAACTACATCACATTTCCATAATGGCCAACGCTATCAGATTCGAAGATAGACTCGGAGGTAGCGAAGATTTTTCAGCTTGGAAGTTTAGAATCAAAATGATTTTAAGAGAAAACAAAGTTGATTCATATGTCCAAACTGAAAGTGCACAACCAGAAGATGAAACCGAGAAATCCACATGGATCGAGGGAAATGATAAGGCTATTAAAATAATAGTGGATGGGGTAAGAAATAATATAATGCCCATCATTAGAAAGCAGGAGACGGCTTATAAAATGTTCAAGGCACTTGAAAAGACATTTGAGATATCAAATGCAAGTCGTACTCTAGCACTAAAACGAGAAATAAATCATATCACCATGAACAAAGGGGAGACAATCAACGCCTACTTCATGCGGATATCAGTTCTAAAAGATGAACTTGCAACTTTGGACTACGAGATCCGAGGCAAAGAACTAACACTCATTGCTTTAGATGGGTTGCCTAGTGGATGGAGCACATTCGTCCAAGGCATCAGTGCAAGGTCCAAATATCCTAAGTTTGAAAGACTAAGAGATGACTGTCTACAAGAAGAATCCCGATTGAACAAAGTAGGAATAAAACAGAAGAATATAGATGAAGACTTGCAAGTCCTAAATACAAACATCAATAAAAGGTACAAAAAGAAGCAATTCAAGAAAAGAAAAGCCAAACAAGGCAAGAACACTTCTAAGAAAGACCTATCACATGTTCAATGTTATAGGTGTGACAAATTCGGACACTATGTTGCAAACTGTCCGGAGAAAGGGAAGCAAGCCACATTTGCAAAAGTGAAGAAATCTAGAAAAGAAAATGACTCCGAGAACTATGTCCTCTACTCAGCACTTACAAGCCATACTTCAAACAAATCTAACTCATGGGTGATCGACAGTGGTTCATCTAGACACATCACCGGCTTTAGAGAAATACTAGACTCCATGATAGAGAAAGATGATGAGGAAGTAACCATCGGAGACGATTCTTCACATCCAGTCAGAGGAATTGGAACCTGCACCATCAAACTGAAGTCAGGCATGTCACTACGACT
The DNA here is from genome assembly GCF_030272615.1 of Cryptomeria japonica. Classification (NCBI taxonomy): domain Eukaryota; kingdom Viridiplantae; phylum Streptophyta; class Pinopsida; order Cupressales; family Cupressaceae; genus Cryptomeria; species Cryptomeria japonica. The sequence continues at coordinate 541,999,363 of NC_081415.1, forward strand.
TGAAGAAGTACTATATGTTCCAGGCATCAAAAGAAATCTAATCTCCATATCAGCACTAGAAGATCAAGGATACAGAGTGACCTTCATGGAAAACAAGGTGTTGGCTTGGCCAAAGAGATCCTCCATCAAAGACGCTAAGGTCATTGGTCGAAGACAAGGCTATTTGTATGAGCTATGTACAGAGCCCAATCTAGCATTGATCCATGAAGCAACTAATGCAAATGAAGTATGGCATAGGAGATTAGGTCATCTGAATTATAGAGCTTTGTCAACCATGGGAAACCTTGTCACAGGTCTACCTAAGTTGAAGCAATATCATTCAGAGGCTTGCAAAGGGTGTGCCTTAGGTAAAAATACCAAAAATGCATTTCAGAATAGTACTAGGAAAACTAGCAAAGTTTTGGAGTTAATTCATTCTGATGTATGTGGACCTATGTCCGTACCCTCGCTAGGGGGATTTTTGTACTATGTAATTTTTGTTGATGACTACTCTAGGAAGACGTGGATCTACTTTCTGAAATGTAAAGAATCAGAAGAGATCCTAAGCAGGTTCAAAGAGTTTAAAACATTAACAGAAAATTTCTCTGAAAACAAAATTAAAACCTTAAGAACTGACAATGGGGGGGAATACACATCAGAACTATTTAAAGACTTTTGTAAAAATTCTGGGATTAAGAGGGAGTTATCAATACCTTATAATCCACAACAAAATGGAGTAGCTGAAAGGAAAAATAGGACCATAGTAGAAGCTGCCAAAGCCATGATACTAGATCAAAATCTAAACTTGAACCTTTGGGCAGAAGCAACCAACACTGCTGTGTACATACAAAATCGATGTCCTCATTCACACCTTGAAGATAAAACAACTGAGGAAGTCTTTACCAAAACAAAACCAGATATCAGCCATCTTAGGATATTTGGGTGTCCGGTCTATATTCATGTACCTAAAGAGAAAAGACTAAAACTAGAACCCTTTGGAAAAAGGGGAATACTTGTAGGATACAGTGAAACTTCTAAAGCCTACAGAATCTATGTACAAGGACAGAGAAATATTGAACTCAGTAGGGATGTAATCTTCGAAGAAGATTTAGCCTTCAAAAGGGCTCAAAATACAATAGAACCTGAAATTCATAATCCTACTTCTAACCTAGAAGAAGAACCTACTCCTGAGCTTCAGAGGGAGTATCTTGAGGAAACTATAAGTGAAACACAAAACTCACCTATAGATAATCACAAGAAAAGACCACTATGGGCCACCAAAACTATAGCAGAAGCTCAGAAGTTCGCTGCTCCTTCAGGAACCTTCAGGGAAAGCAAGAGGCCTAATAAATTCATCAACTATGTTGCACTTATGAATGATCTCTCTAAAGCTGAACCTAACAATGTTTCAGATGCACTCAAACATCAAGTATGGATAGATGCCATGACTAAAGAATATCAGTCCATTATGAAGAATGATGTTTGGGAGATCGTTCCTAGGCCAACCAAGAAGTCTGTCGTGTCTTCTAAATGGTTGTTTAAAATCAAGCATGCTGCAGATGGCAGTATTGAAAAACACAAGGCCAGATTTGTAGCTAGAGGGTTCTCACAGAAGGAAGGAATAGATTACGAAGAAACATTTGCACCTGTTGCCAGGTACACATCAGTAAGAGCTGTCCTAGCCATTGCAGCAGCAAAGGGGTGGAAGGTACATCAGATGGATGTTAAGACAGCATTCCTAAATGGCGAGATCATGGAAGAAGTCTACTTAGAGCAACCTGAAGGGTTTGAAATTCATGATGCAAAGTCTCATGTGTGTAGACTCAAGAAAGCTCTTTATGGGCTCAAACAGGCTCCCAGAGTTTGGTATGAAAGAATTGACACCTACCTCTCAAAGCTGGGTTTCTCTAAGAATGATGCAGATCCTAATCTCTACCTCAAAAGAAATAAAGGTGATATGTTAATATTAATTTTATATGTTGATGACTTATTAATTACAGGAGATAATCACCTAATAGATCAATGCAAGAAAGATCTATCCACAGAATTTGATATGAAAGACTTGGGGCTTCTTCATTACTTCCTAGGATTGGAAGTATGGCAGAATTCTGATAATATTGTATTGAACCAAGGGAAGTACACCTTGGACATATTGACAAGATTTAGAATGCTAAACTGCAGACCCATGACCTCTCCTATGGAAACCAACTTCCATAAACTTAAAGAAGCAGCAGCAGAATCAAGACCTACTGACCCCACTCAATACAGGCAGATGATTGGGTCCCTGATTTATCTAGTAAATACAAGGCCAGATATCTGCTATGCTGTTAATGCCTTAAGTCAGTTCATGTGTGAACCTAAGGAGATACACCTGGTTGCAGTAAAGCATATAATGAGATATCTACAAGGTACCCTAAAGCTTGGTCTTAAATATGAAAAGGTTGACATAGATCTACATGGATTTACAGATTCAGATTGGGCTGGTAGTGTGACTGACAGAAAGAGCACTTCAGGGTGTTGCTTCAGTTTAGGATCAGCCATGATATCTTGGATCAGCAGAAAACAATCTTCAGTAGCTCAGAGTTCCATAGAGGCTGAATATATTGCAGCTTCAATGGCTGCCCGAGAAGCAGTATGGCTAAGGAAATTGCTCGTGGGATTATTTGGAGAACCTATGAAACCTACAGTTATTCAGTGTGATAATCAAAGCTGTATAAAACTTTCTGTAAATCCAGTATTTCATGACAGGTCCAAACATATTGAGATTCCATATCACTATGTACGAGATATGGTTGACAGGAATGTGATAAAGTTAGAATATGTGTGTATAGGAGATCAGACTGCAGATATTCTGACCAAACCACTTTCTAGAGTGAAGGTTGATCACTTCAGAAAGGGTTTAGGTATGATAGAAAGGTAATCTGCTTTGTAATCTATACTTACATATATTTAAGATGTTTAATGTGTAAACTTTTTTGTCATGTCTGGACTATCTCTTGGCTTCTTGCCACCTGTGTTCATATCTAAGAGGTGACGATCTCTCAGATACTGAACACTTGTATGTAGACATCATAAGGTGACGATCTTATGATAGTCAAACCAGTAATCATGTTGGATCACTGGTAAGTCATGGATGTGCCATGACCATGTTGTGATACAACATTTGCACAAATGTTATTGCATTATCACAATTTGGATATAATGAGAAATTAAGCACTTCTCATATGATTATCCTTGTATTGCGTGTTAGGCAATACTGATATCACGTGTAGGTGATATCTCAACCATTGATCATGATTGGATCTCTGGTAAGTCATGGATTTGCCATGACTATATTGTGATAAACATTTACAAATGTTATTGCACTTATCACAACTTGGATATGATGAGAAACTAACCTTTCTCATAGACTTATCCGTAAGTATTGCGTTTTAGGCAATACTAATATCACGTGTTAGATGATATCTTGATGAATCTTACAAATCACATGTTTTGGTGATTTCTCACATGATCAGGTAATGATTCTCTTACTTTTATCACATGTTAAAATAATACTTTATGTCACATACTCAGGTGATGTTCTTCTATTTTGTATCATATGTCTTGATGGTACTTCTCATGTATAAATGATTTTTGTTGATTGACATTATCTTAGTTATTTAAAGGAAATGTGATGCAGGTTGCCTTATCTATCTTCCAAAGCGAAGAGGGAGTGTTAATGCATGGTAGCTTATGCAAGATAAGATATTTCTAACCTTCCTTGTTCTGTTATTTACATGCTTCATGTCTAAACTTATATTGCATATGATTATCGGATTTTACAAACATTGCTTAGCAAGTATTTATCGGGTTATTAGCCGATACATACTTGCTATAGGGTGCATAACTATTGGCACCGATCCACATCTGTTATCGGGCTTAATCATCGGGCATATTTGTTATCGGGCTTAATACATACACCGCTTCATTTGGAATTAACAGTGGTTAACAACTGCACCGGTTGGATTACATACATCGTGCATTTTGAATCATCGGTGTTTACATGAACCGATTCATTATCTTGATCAATCATTATATTATATTACAATATGCTATCGAGGTTTTGAACCGATAAACAGCCTTGTGTTAATGGTATAATTACAAAGGCACCGATCAATGGGTGCATTGATCGGTCATGCCTAAAAGGCATGACCGGTCAATACACCAATTGACCGGTTGCCTAAATGATATATATACCAATTGAATTCATTTGGAGGAGACATAGAAAACATAAAATGATCTCTCTCTTTCAGACCTGCAGATAAAATCAGAATTATTAGACATCAACATAATTCCTCATATACATTTATAGCATACATAGTTCATAACTTGTTCTTTAATTGAAATTGAAATAACTTTACAACAACTAACTCTCTTCAACAAATGAAAAAATTATAACATTTGGTCACATGTCCTCTTTTGAATTTGAACCAATAAGAAACAAGGTTAGGTAAGTTGAACTCAATGCCTTCCACATGGGTAGTTATCCTCCTTGTAGGATGAGTCAAGTTCATTGAAATTGGACACCTTGACTATGAATTATTTGATTGGTTAAGAATGATTACGCACCACATCAGCATGCTTATCTTGTGGATCATCACAAAGAAGTCTTCCAACTTGAGCAATATCTCTTAATACTCAACATTATCTCCTAGCTAGGCAAATTGTGATGGTCCATATTCCCGAATTGCATCATCTTTGATGATCAAGCTTCTAACTTTGCTCAACTCTTATGAAACTATCATTCATTCTTTGATCACATTTCAATTTTGATCTTCTTGTTTGCGAATTCTCCTTTGTGTTGTCTCCTTGATGGTGTTTGATCCTGAAATTCCTTGTCTTTAGCTTCCTTGGTGGAGTTCTTTGTTGGTGTTGGAAATAAGCCACACCCAGACCAACGATGGACTGGTCCAAGAGGGGCTAGTAGCTCAGTGGTAGAGCACTCCAACAGTGTATGGAAGGTCCTAGGTTCGAGTCCTAGCTGGTCCATGTCTCAACATGGTATCAAAGTCAGGTCCAGGCTAGGAGCCCCAAGCACACGAGAGGTGTGGCTTAAGGGAGGGTGTTGGTGTTGGAAATAAGCCACACTCAGACTGACGATGGACTGGTCCGAGAGGGGCTAGTAGCTCAGTGGTAGAGCACTCCAACAGTGTATGGAGGGTCCTAGGTTCGAGTCCTAGCTGGTCCATGTCTCAACATTCTTGAATGTGGAACATGTTGCAAACCTTATGTAAGTGCATTTTGAAGTTCTCCTGAAAGGTGGAACATATCCTTGACGTGATTGATTTCCTTGTAGTAGTCCCAGTTCAACGATATCTTGAATGCCTCTTTGACCTTGGGATCTTGGATTTCCAAAGGAAATTCAAGATAGTTGTAATTGTATCCCCCCTTATGTTGATCCTCACACTTGCTTTGTTGAGATGTTCCTTCCTTCAGTTGTAATCATTCCTCATTCATTATCTACCTTTTTGCCTTGAAAATCTTTTGTTATGGTTGAGTCCTTCATTTCATTTGCCTCCTTGTGCTTTCTTGTGCTTACTAGTGAAGTCCTCTCCTACAATGTTCTTTTCATCCTTGGAATTCCATATGCTTCCATCTTCTTCCCTGATGAGTTGATCTTGATATTTTGGAAGTTCTTGTCATTCATCTTCCTTCTTCCTTGATTCTTGAAAAGAAATTATACCTTGAATTACTAATATGAATTATGAAACGTAAGATTAAACTAAGGAAATGCAAGCCTTAGGACTCACCAGTCCCACAAGTCCTCACCAGGACTCGCAGAGTCCACAAACTATGAGCAAAACTATGCAATTTGGGGTAGAAGTTAATAATGCCTAAGAATGTTGAGAACAAATATGTCATCATAAATTTTTTGTAAAGAAAATGCAATGTTGTCTATAAGATGTGCCAGGTAAACGATGGATATCATACAATGCCAAGGACAACAAGTTGTACGGTGGAGGTGGAAGTAAACAATGCAAGAAGTCGACTAATATTTTGTCATACACTGAAGGAGTCAAATCACCATGTAAGAAGGAACTCATTAATGCCATTGTACAATATGATGTAGGGGAGGTTGTACGAGGAAATAGATAGGAGACCATACGATAGAATAGGAATGGGACGATGCAAACTTTGTACGATGTGAGCTTCTTGATATCATCTAATGAGTTGGCTTAGGCATACACCAAAGTTAGGTTGTACAACCTGGGAGAACTACCACACACCAAGGGAGAAAGCCCACCATATGACTGATGAAGGAGAGGCCATATGCTATGAGAAGAATGTCCTATGAACAATTTAATATGTTAGATGGGAGTGTGTCGTACGATGTGAGGAAGAGTTCGATGCCTTGGTCATACAATAGAGATTGTTAGACCCTTATGCTGATGTACGATTCAAGGGAACGCTTTATAACCAATACCCTTTCTCAAAATAATTTTTACCTTATGTTGTCGCACGGTTGGTCCATAAAGTTTTACTTCATGTCACCTTCTCTCTTTCCATGCTATGTGAATTGCATGTGACCGTACCTTTACATGTATTGGCTTAACTTTATGATAATGAGTTGGTTGTGCTTTATAACTAATCTTCTTATAATATCTCCCAACATTTAATATTTTAATATTATTTTTTGCCCTTTTCCTCATAACTTTATAATCATTTTCAATTTCGGCCATTTAATTCCATATTTTTGCTTTTATTTCCTTATCATGCCTGAACATACATGAGTCATATGGTCTTTTATAACAATCATTTTCACGGCATTTACACATAATCTAAGTCAAAAAATTTATCAACAATATTAGATGTTGGCATACCTTTTTCTAAATTTCAACCACCATCAATAAATATCCCTCCACAATATTGATACCAATTAACATCCTCCCTTTGTATTGTCAAGCTGCCTGTCGGTGTGTGTATAACTCACCATAGTCCACTTGTGCGGGGTAATGGAGGTTATTTGGTGTTCCTTTGCATATTCAATTACAACTTCATTGTATCTCAACTTTTCTGCTACCATATAACATTCCACCATTAGTAAAGAATGTAGCTTCAGGCCTTATCCATCCTCATCGACAGATTTGGGCCAATTGACCTCTTGCTTGTCATTTCCTTCACCTCTTGTGTTTGTGTCAAGTTCAAGGCTTATGTAACCCATCCTTCCAAAAGGAGCATGCAGTATCCAACAACCCTTGTAATGTCTTATCTTTGTAGCCAATAGGCCAAACAGACAAGTAGTCAAATGTGGATTTGTCCTTACTATGGTGACCTCTTTAGCCTCCTTGGCAATAGGTTGCTCTTCTAGTATTACTCCAAGCTAGTAGATAGGTTCATCTACACATGTTGTCCAATCCACCATGTTGATTGCAATCGTGGTCTCTCTTCTCTCCTCGTATAGCTTTGAACTGTTAATACTATCTTTCAATGTGGTGTCATCCAAACTTTCTAACTTAATAGCCCCATTGTGACATACTTCTTGGATTTTAAAGGGGTCAAGCAGCCATCTTTGAATTTTTTTGGTTTGATTTCATTACGACCGCTATATTCTAAAACCAATTGTCTAGGTCGAAACTTCATTCATCGAAGATATTTATCTCACCAATACTTCCTTCGTTTCTACATTGCCCAGTTGCCCACTAGGCAAGTACCCTTTGTTCGTCAAGCTTGTTCAACAAGAAAAGTCATTCTTTAAACTATACATATTTCCTAGCCAATTCTCCATGAAAATCCTCAAACTAGATACCATAGATTGGGAAAGAACCACCACTTCATGCCCATACATCAACTGGAATGGTATGTGTCCAATAGTTACCTTGTACATCATTGGGTATGCCCACAATACGGCAAGCAACTTTTCTTCCCAATCTACTTCTTCAATGCTATAGGACTTGCGAATGACAGAGATAAGCATTTTGTTTGTAGACTCGGCTTGGCCATTGGCTCTCGAGTAATATGGACTTGAGAGGTTGTGCAATATGCAAAACTCAATCATAATCAGGCAAATGACATGGTTCACAAATTTCCTCCCCGATCATTGGTAATTTGTATAGGGATGTTGTACCCAGTGATAGTTTGTTCATAAACGAATCTCATTGTATTGACTACCATATTATCCAGAAGTGCTCTAGCCTCTACCCATTTGGTTAAGTACTTTGTGGCTATGACAATATACCTTCACAAGTGTAGTTGGTTGACTTTGAGCGAACCAATGAAGTCGACTCCACAAGCCTTGAAGAATTTATGTGGTTATGATGGGAACAACGGCATATAATCTCTTTTTAGTGGTTTTCCAATCACCCTCTGACAAGGGTCGCATCCCACCACCCCTTCTCGGGCCTCCCTTTGTAGTGTTGGCCACCACAAACCCACCAAAAGAACTTTTCGGGTTGTGGCATTCGGTCCCATATGTCTTCTAGCAAGCCCTTCATGTGCTTTATTAAGTACTCTTGTATTTGTTCCTACATGACACGTCACCTCAAGACATGGTTAGACCCCATTTTATATAATAACCCATTAATTAGCAAAAATGCTTTATTCCTCAAGGCTAACTTCCTTCTATCTCCTAGTGGCATCTCCTTCAGAAAGGTGGAACGATGCAGAGCATCTACAACAACACTACTCTTAGGGTACTCATTGACCCAAACATCATTAAATTTGATAGGTTTGAGGCATCTAACAAGGTTAAATCCCAACATCCACAATTTGTTCATCAACCAACTCAATACAATAGAGGCATTCTTGTTACAAACAAACAATCATCTTACCAAAGCACAACTATCATCAACCAACCGCAAGATCTGATCAATTCAAACAAAACTGTCATTTTCATTATGACTGTCATAAGATTTCGGCAGTTTTGTATCAGTCGTTAATAACTTTTCCAAATGACAATATTTCCCCAATCGCTTCAGTGAAGTTTTAGATAACTTCATGACAGACCTTCAGTCCGATTTAGAGGGAGATCTAATGGTGAAAAACCAAGTTATGCCATTTTTCGTACGACAGGCAACCCTAGGAACAGATTCTGGTAAGTTTTAGAAAATTTGTCATAACTTTCAAAATACTCAATGAAAAGGCATCAAATCAAATTCCAAAGCAAAGTTAACTCTCCCTTATCCAACTTCCAATAGGTTTTAAGACTCATTCAATCAAAATACCAATAGAAATATGCCTTGGAAGCAGTAAAAACGTGACTGTCACAGTGACTGTCATAAATGTTGAAGAAGAACATCAATTTATCCATTGATTCTTCAAAATGCATTGCAAATGATTCACATAGAATTCACTTCCTTCCTCATTCCTTCTACCACTATTACATGAAATATTTGCATCCAAAAAAAATGGTTTACAAACTCTGTAACTGTCAACAATACTGCAGAATTGTGTGACAGTCAGAGGATTTAAAGTTCTAACTTTACAAACTCTCCTTCAAACTTTGTCACTGTTTTGAATTCGACCAAACAAGGGATTTTATAGCCTCCCATCAGTTTCATAACTGTTCCAACTGCTCCATGACCGAACTGCAACACTCGACAACATTTTAAGAACTTTTTTAGCTTGACAACCTTTGATGACAACTTGACAACTTTTGTGTTTGAACTCCAAACTTAATAAAACTTTGCATGGACACTCTAAACATCCTAATATAGACTCAAATAGACATTTTACATCAATTTTACCCTTCTTTGGGCATTTTGCACAATTGGACCTTCTTGACTCAATTAGGACCTTAATGGACTATTTGAACCATTGGTTTACATTGCCTTACAAGATGAATCATAATACTTTGAAATGACTCTTATTTCATCAAAAAGACTCATAACCTCATGAAATTGCCCATTAACCACATGGTGTACCTCTAGTACTAGGTGCTCCTGCACCATGGAAGTGGATAGGTATTCTCCAGCATTATCATACTGGGGAGTTAGTGCTACAATTTGGAATAAATGAGCATCTAGAAAATCTTCATTCAAACCCTCGAGTGGTTCACCCAACTTAATCCTTGACACTTGGTTGGCTATGGCATGGCTTTTCCTTGGCTGAACGATGATGGTAAATGTAAATTCTTTCAATAATAAGAGCCCCTTACTTACCTGACCTTGAATGATTGGCTTGTTCACCAAGTACATGAGTGTCTAGTGATTGACATAGAATCTAAATGGTGTTTGTAGTAGGCAATGATTGAACTTCTAAACAGAATAGACCATTCCTAGTGCTTCCCTCTTTGTCATGCTATAGTTCTTCTTTGCTTTTGACAGCAATTGGTTGGCAAAGAGGATTGCATGGTCCAATCCTTGGGGTCCCACCTATGCCATTGTTGCTCTGATTTCATAGTTTGATGCATCAACGTATACATGGAACTCCTTTAATCTGAGTATGCAATAATTGGTGAGCTAATTAGTCGTACCTTTAGTTCATTGAAGGCCGCCTCCTAATCCTCAATCCATGTGAGCAGTTGTTGTTTCCTTGTGAGTATGTCGAGCGGATAAGATATTTGATTTTTCGATGAATCTTTAGTGGCCAATGTGACCTAGGAATGATTTTACTCCTATGACAATTTGTGGTGCTTCCATCTATATGATCACCCTTATCTTGTATGGGTCGTTTTGAGCCCAGCTTTACAAACTATGTGCCCCAATAGTTTACCTCGTGGTACCATAAATCAACACTTCTTTGGGCTCAACACCATTCGTGTTGCTCGACATCGATCTATGCATTCCTTAAGAGCTTTCAAATTTGTCTCCAAAATATTGTAGATCAATTAATCATCAAAGAACACTTAAATTTTTCACCCACATTTTGAAAAAAAAAGTGTACATGATACTTTGGAAGCTTGTCAAAGCATTACACAATCCAAACAACATTTGGTTGTATGCGTACACCTTGTCTTCAACCATAAACATAATCTTCAACTTGTCCTCTTCCGCTATGCTTATTTGGTTGTACTCAATGAATCCATCGATGAATGAGTGGATCTCGTAATCCGTGACCTCTTCCAAGATCGAGTCAACAAAGGGGATTGTAAATGGGTCTCTAATGGTCATTGCATTCAGACTTCTAAAGTCAGCACATATCTGAATTTGTTCGGATTTCTTCTTCAGGGAGATACCTATTGGGAAAACCCAATCCCTGGTCTCGACCTTGAACAATTATGTCGGTTTCGAAACTGTTTTCTATTTCTTGGACTTTGTTTTCTATCTCTTCTTGGACTTTCATAGCATAATTCTTGCTCATTATGTAAGGTGGCTTCCATACAAGTTGTGCTCCCACCACTAGAGAAATTGTGTATACAACCTCAAAGGTATCCCCTTCAAATCCTTGTACGTCTAGGCAAAAGTGTCCTTGTATTCCATAAAGATTTGAATGTCATGTCCCCTCTTTAGCTCTGTCTAGTAGAGACATGTGAGTTAGCATATTATGGAGTCTTGTAGGCTGGCAATGGTGGATAGAGACTCAGTCAGGATATTCAATGTTTGGATTTGATGTTTCTGGCAGTAGTAGACCAATTTGGAGCAGTTCCTTGCTTTTAGGAGGCAGTTCCTACATTTTAGGAGGTAGTTCCTACTTTTAGGAGGTTGTGACAGCATCCAAGGTTGGGGTTCCATGAGACCATTCCTTGGTTTCAGTTTCAGGAGATTTGGGTGTGTTTCCTAGTTTCTAGGAGCATCCCTAGATTTTAGGGATGAGACTGCCAGTTGATCCATGATTTCCGACATCAGTCACAGACAGGTGACAGGTTCAGTTTCAGGCTTTTGGTGTGTTTCGAGCTTTCTGTAGCTATTTGGGTTATATTTTTAATATATTTAAATATTTCCTAAGTTAGCGTTTTAATATTTTAAATAAGGCTATGTCTATAGCCCTTTCGGAGTAATAAGGGGTTTTTGGCTTCATCTGGATTCGTATGCCCATGTGTTATAGCTTGTTGGAAAGGTCTTGAACTTTTCTAAATGATTTTCACTTGTCAGGGTCCTTTTGGCGCTTTGAGTTATTTTATATTGAAAAAGTGGCGTTTTCTCTATACTTGGGCGCCCAATATTGGGAAATATGACTTTATATTAAAGCACACTTTTCATATATCTTTAGGGTTTGATTTGGAAGGAAAGATATATAAGGAGAAGAAAACCTAATTTCTCATTATCTTTTACATATTGAAAACTTGTTTGGTGTGATATTGCTCTGGTAGAGCAATTCTTCAATCTGGGACGCAAACCCCATGATTGGTACTGGCTTTGACGTAGCCCTCAACTATTGATTGGCAGTGGATTCTTTTGGCATTGGCATTATTGGTCAGAGTGTATGCGCTATTCCTTGTGGAGATTCAGATTGCTTGGTGAGGGTTTCAGCAGGGTGGTTGAATTTCCCAGCTAGGGCGTGATTGTTTCAGCTTGATGCCACCATTATAGCAGGTACACTATACGCTGGAAGTGGTGAAGACTTTCATTCAGCCATAGCTGGTGTTCTTGGTTTGTGTTCATCATCTACCCTTCAGTTGGCGCCATTATTGGATGTAAGCACATCCCCAATGCGTAGGGAATAATCTGGATATTATAAATCAGAAATCTGCCTAGTACGAGTTGTATCAATTCTGATTTAATTGAATGTTCTTACTTGTTTCAGTTTCCTTCCTTATTTGCTGTTCTTTATTCATTACTTGCTTATATATTCAAAAAATACAAAATGAAACCAAACATTTTGCAACTTCTCTCTATTCTGTAAGACCATCAGCAAAAATCATAGGAAAATATAGTTTATTATTTTAAAAATTACAGCAGATCGGCAAGGGGATCCATCAGAGATCTTTCAGTGGTACCAGAGCTTTGATACCTGGTAGCCTGTGGGGTTAAGTTTATTTTTCTATGCATCCGGGGAGAACTGACATTTACAGATATTATACACGCAGAAGAGCTTAGTACGAGCGTGAGAGTGGGATAGAACAGGAACCCATCATGGCAGAAGGACAGGCAGGTGCCGGAGTGAATCAAGTAGAGGGAGACAAACAAGAGGGAGAATTGATGAGAACTCTCATCACTACACAGCCCAAGATTGCTCAGACTTTAGACAGAATACAGGAAACCCTGGAGCGTTTGGAAGTGGATAGACACAAAGGCAAATGGAGTAGATCAATGTCTTTGGCTGGGAGTCAGCATAGTCATAGATCGCACGCATCATCCAGGAGCTCCCTTCATTCCCCTAGGCATGAGCGGCCACATGTACAGGCTAGGGACAGGCCTTTACTTCCTCAATTTGCACCATACGAGCAATCGACACGGGAAGAACCACCAAAGGTGGAATTTTAGGATTCAGTCATGGCGGCTACAGCTGAGTGGAGAGCCCTACCCCCAGAGGTTAGGGATGTCTTTCCTTTTCCCCAGTATTGTGCACAATGCAGAGATACTGCCAGGTTCAGAGGAGACCGGGGCTATAGACCGCAGTAGCAAAACTATGACCTCAGTAGAGTTACTGGAAAAATCACATTGGCTACGTATGATGGGACTAGTGGAACAGGTGCACGAGCTTGGGTACACAAGCTGGATATATATCTTTCATTGAGACCCATGCAAGAACGTGAGGCCATTCAATTTGTCATCCTGCATTTAGAGGGGGTTGCCTATTACTGGTGGCACCATGGATTGGTCACCCAGGACCATGCCATGATCCACTCCTATGCAGAGTTCACTGAGCGCCTCATTTCTCGATTTGACCGTAAGGACACAGAGCTCTATTATAGGGAGTTGGCACATCTGAGACAGACTGGGCATGCAGAAGCTTATGTCAATGAGTTCCAGCGTGTTGCAGTTATGGTGCCTGACATGCCCCAGAGGTGCAATGTTATGTTGTTCATTGAGGGACTCCAGGATAGGCTTAAGGGAATGGTACGCGCCTTCAATCCAGCCACCCTTAAGGACGCCATAGATGTGACATTGAGGTTGGAAACCACTCCTACTTCTTATCAGACAAATAAGAAACCTTTCAGAGACTCATGACCTCCACAGAAGGCCAACACCTCACAGTTTAGAGATGGACAATCAGCTAGACCTCCTAGGATGGACCAAGAGACATGAAATGAATTGAGGAAGAAACTATATTTTTCCTGCAAAGACCCTTGGGAACCCGGACCCTTGGGAACCCGGACATCGTTGCATGGGTAAGGGCAAGGTTCACTTGATTGAGGTAACATCCGAGTTTGGGGATGAGGAGATACTAGACACTAATACTGAGGAAAGCCTAGAGGAGACTATGCAGGAACAGACGTAGTTGGAGATAGACATTCCTGAACCCTTGGCGGCAGCAAAAGTGACTATGGCTACCCTTTCCATTTATCCCAGATTTCATGCCTTTCGATTGAAAGGTACATTACAAGGGCAGCAAGTCATGAGCTTGGTAGATACAGGGGCCACTCACAACTTGATTGATCAGAAGTTGGTTGAGCAGCGTGGGTTACAGTCTAAGGTATTTGATGGTTTTGGAGTGAAGGTTGCGGATGGTGCAGTTTTGGGCTGTACTAGGAGGATTCCACAACTTAGCATTCAGATGGGGGATTATACCTTGACAGATGACTTTTATATTCTACCTCTGGATGACTATGATGTGGTTTTGGGCATGCAGTGGTTACAGGGTATTGGGAGGTATATTATTGATCACCACCGCATGCAGTTAGAGTTCCTGTCTGGCGGGAAGAAGATAATTTTGAGGGCAGCTTCAGACGGTGGACCTAAAGAGGTGTCTTCTCGCAGGATGGAGACTATTATTAGACATGATGATGTGATTTGGGCTACATGTTGTTTGGTGAAGTCCAAAACACCTACACCTCAGGATGGCAAGGCGTTACATGTTGATATTCAGTCGGTGATGGACCGGCATGGCAGAGTCTTTGGTAACATACCTCCTGGTGTACCTCCAGATAGAGGGTTTGAGCATGGGATAGAGATGGAGGATGGAGCTAAGCCAATGATTACCACTCCGTATCGTCATCCTAGAGCATACAAGGATGAGATTGAGAAGACTATTCATGAGTTGTTGGACATGGGCTTCATTCGCCCTAGCTCTAGCCCCTTTGCTTCTTCTGTGGTGCTTGTTAAGAAGAAGGATGGGACTCTGCAGATGTGTATTGATTACCGGGCGTTGAAAAAGAAGACAATCAAGAACAAATATCCTATTCCACGCATTGATGAGTTGTTGGATGAGCTTCATGGAGCTATCTACTTCTCTAAGATTGATCTTCTTTCAGGCTATCATCAGATTCGTGTACTAGCAAAGGATGTACACAAGACTGCTTTCCGCTGTCACTATGGGCACTATGAGTTTCTGGTGATGCCTTTTGGCCTTACCAATGCGCCAGCCACTTTCCAGTCCTGTATGAACCATATCTTCAACAAGCAATTGAGGAAGTCGGTTCTAGTGTTCTTTGATGATATCCTAATTTACAGTCGTACTTGGGAGGACCATCTCAGACATGTTGAGGAGGTACTTAGCATCATGGAGAGTCAGTCTCTATTTGCTAAGTTGTCCAAATGTGAGTTTGGACTTAGAGAGGTCTTATATCTGGGTCATGTGATCAGTGCTGATGGGGTGAAGGTGCATGAGGAGAAAATTTAGGTGATTCGTGATTGGCCCTGCCCTCGGAACATTACTGAGTTACGTGGATTCCTCGGTCTATGTGCTTACTACAAGAGATTTGTGAGGGGCTTCTCTCAATTGGCAGCACCCCTAACAAACCTCACAAAGAGAGGAGCTTTCAGATGGACAGAACAGGCACAGGGGGTCTTTGACAGACTCAAGGATGTTATGAGCACTTGTCCAGTTTTGGCACTCCCTGACTTCTCGCAGCCATTTGTACTTGAGTGTGATGCTTCAGGTGTGGGCATTGGAGAGGTGTTGATGCAGAACAGACATCCCATTGCTTACGAGAGTAGGAAGTTGCGTGATAATGAGAGGTTGTATTCTACATATGATAAGGAAATGTTGGCTATTATGCATGCATTAGCCAAGTTCAGACAGTATCTTGTTGGTAGCAAATTCGTGGTAAGAGTAGACCACAACAGTTTGAAGTATTTCCTTGATCAGACAGAGCTCAATGATCGTCAACAAAAATGGGTAAGCAAGATCCAGGCCTATGATTTTGACATTGAATTCATTAAGGGAAAAAATAATACTGTTGCTGATGCACTTTCTAGGAAACCATCACTTGCTGTCCTATGCTCATTGAGTGAGATTTCAGCAGATTGGAAGGCTCAACTTTTAGTTGAGTACTCCAAAAATCAGCATGCTTGTGAGATCATGGATGGATTGGTATTGGATGATAAGCACAGTGTGGTGGATGATGTCATTTACTACAAAGGCAGGGTATATCTTGTTTCGGGTTCTCAGTTGAAGAAACAGATTCTACATGCTTACCATGATACTCCTACCGCAGGACACCTAGGGTATGGTAAGACTTACAGGGCGGTTTGGGAGAGATTCTCTTGGAAGGGTCTCAAAAATGATGTTCTACGTCATGTCCGTGAGTGTATGGCGTGCCAGCAAAATAAGTCTGAGCATACTTTTCCTGCTGGTTTGTTGCAGCCCTTACCTATACCGGAACAGAAGTGGATAGGGATCTCTATGGATTTCATTACAGGTCTTCCTTGGGTTCAGGGGAAAGATTGTATCTACGTCGTAGTGGACAGGTTAACTAAATATGCCCACTTCTTTCCTATTGCAATTGATTTCACAGCATCTCAAGTAGTTGAGCTATTTTTCAGAGAGGTGTTTAGACTCCATGGCCTCCCCAAGACCATAGTGAGTGACAGGGATAGCATGTTCATGAGTTCTTTCTGGCAAGAACTTTTCAGGCTTGCAGGTACGGAATTGACACCTAGTACCAGCTACCACCCACAGACAGATGGGCAGACTGAGATTGTTAATAAGTGGGTTGAGGGTATTTGCGCAGCTATGTGGCAGGACAGCAGAAGGCATGGGTGCGTTGGTTGTATTTGGGCGAGTATTGTTATAATACTACACACCATATTCTATTGCTATGACTCCTTTCAGAGCCCTCTATGGTTACGATGCATTATCTTTTGTTGATCTGGTTGTAGGTGACAGCAGGGCTCCATTGGCACAGGATTGGTTACAGGAGAACCAGGATATCATGAGATCTCTCAAGGAGAATTTGCAGCAGGCACAGAATCAGCAGAAGGTCTACGCTGATCGGCACAGGACTGAGAGGGTATTTGAGGTGGATGATATGGTTTTCCTATGTCTGCAGCCTTACCAGCAGAGCACCCTTAAAAGGGGTGGAGCTGAGAAGCTCAAGCCTCGTTTTTACAGGCCATACAGGATTCTCAGGCGTGTTGGAGAGGTTGCCTATGAGATTGAGTTACCACCTGGCAATCGGATTCATAATGTGTTCCACATGTCCTGTCTAAAAAAGGCACTGGGGTAACATATTGTAGCATCTCTTGATCTACCTCCCTTGGATGAGGAAGGTAAGCTAACGTTGGTTCTTGAGGAGATCTTGGAAGAGAGGGAACGCCGACTGAGGAGCAGGGTGATTTGGGAGTACTTGGTTTGTTGGAGGGGTCTCCCCATAGAGGACGCCACTTGGGAGGGAGAGGCTATTTTGCAACATCCAGCTTTGCAGTTGCTTGTGGGCAAGCATCTCCGAGAGGGGAGGACTGTCATGTCCCCTCTTTAGCTCTGTCTAGCAGAGACTAGCCTATTATGGAGTCTTGTAGGCTGGCAATGGTGGATAGAGACTCAGTCAGGATATTCAATGTTTGGATTTGGTGTTTCTGGCAGTAGTAGACCAGTTTGGAGCAATTCCTTGATTTTAGGAGGCAGTTCCTACTCTTACGAGGTTGTGACAACATCCAGGGTTGGGGTTCCATGAGACCATTCCTTGGTTTCAGTTTCAGGAGATTTGGGTGTGTTTCCTAGTTTCTAGGAGCATCCCTAGATTTTAGGGATGAGACTGCCAGTTGATCCATGATTTCCAACATCAGTCACAGACAGGTGACAAGTTCAGTTTCAGGCTTTTGGTGTGTTTCGAGCTTTCTGTAGCTATTTGGGTTATATTTTTAATATATTTAAATTTTTCCAAAGTTAGCGTGTTAATATTTTAAATAAGGCTATGTCTATAGCCATTTTGGAGTAATAAGGGGTTTTTGGCTTCATCTGGATTCGTATGCCCATGTGTTATAGCTCATTGGAAAGGTCTTGAACTTTTCTAAATGATTTTCACTTGCCAGGGTCCTTTTGGCGCTTGGAGTTATTTTATATTGAAAAAGTGGTGTTTTCTCTATACTTGGGCGCCCAATATTGGGAAATATGACTTTATATTAAAGCACACTTTTCATATATCTTTAGGGTTTGATTTGGAAGGAAAGAGATATAAGGAGAAGAAAACCTAATTTCTCATTATCTTTTACATATTGAAAACTTGTTTGGTGCGATATTGCTCTGGTAGAGCAATTCTTCAATCTGGGACGCAAACCCCATGATTGGCACTGGCTTTGACGTAGCCCTCAGCTATTGATTGGCAGTGGATTCTTTTGGCATTGGCATTATTGGTCAGAGTGTATGCGCTATTCCTTGTGGAGATTCAAATTCCTTGGTGAGAGTTTCAGCAGGGTGGTTGAATTTCCCAGTTGGGGCGTGATTGTTTCAGCTTGATGCCACCATTATAGCAGGTACACTATACGCTGGAAGTGGTGAAGACTTTCATTCAGCCATAGCTGGTGTTCTTGGTTTGTGTTCATCATCTACCCTTCAGTTGGCGCCATTATTGGATGTAAGCACATCCCCAGTGCGTAGGGAATAATCTGGATATTATAAATCAGAAATCTGCCTAGTACGAGTTGTATCAATTCTGATTTAATTGAATGTTCTTACTTGTTTCAGTTTTCTTCCTTATTTGTTGTTCTTTATTCATTACTTGCTTATATATTCAAAAAATACAAAAAGAAACCAAACATTTTGCAACTTCTCTCTATTCTGTAAGACCATCAACAAAAATCATAGGAAAATATAGTTTATTATTTTAAAAATTACAACAGATCAACAAGGGGATCCATCAGAGATCTTTCATTGAATGCCACCACCTTCAATAATGGGTCCCAATTGTCTCCAACCATGATGGCTTTTAGATTGTCTTCTCCCAGATTCACTTTCTTCATTCTCGACTCCTTGTACAAAACTTTCCAAAGATTATTATTCAAAAATCATTTTTATGACCTTTTTTCAAAAATAATTAAAATTTGTCATCTTTTAATTTATTACTCTTTTGACAACTTAATTTTAATCGTTTAATTTTTCTCTAAGGTCAAATATGAGGAGACATTATAGTCTTCCATTAAATGGGTTAGTTTGGCTAAGGAGGTGGCAAATGGTGAAGGAGAGAATGTGCAATAGGGTTGGTATCCCAAATGTGTCAATTGAATCTCGTCCCTTGCACAGTTATGTACTTGATCCTTGCATTGGGTCAAGAAATGCTTTGAGAGGAAAAAGAACTTTCACGTCATGGGATGATATGTAGATTTAATGTGTTATTGTAATGTCCCTTCTTCCGCTCTAGTTTGTTTTGGGGGTCGTTAGCCTATTCCGAAGACTTGTAGGCTAGTCGGAAGAA
This sequence comes from Cryptomeria japonica, assembly GCF_030272615.1. Lineage (NCBI taxonomy): Eukaryota > Viridiplantae > Streptophyta > Pinopsida > Cupressales > Cupressaceae > Cryptomeria > Cryptomeria japonica. The sequence goes on from NC_081415.1 coordinate 542,018,993, forward strand.
AATTGGGGTTTCCTACCTCTGGGAGGATGTTTCTATAGTTTCCAAGGCTTACATGTTGGAATTTGTCAGTTTGAATTCTAGTTTCCTTCTGGGTTTTCAAAAACCTTCGTAGTGAGGGTACATGCATAGCAAGTTATGGAATTTGACCAACTTACTATTTTTAGTAAGTGGAGGCGGAAGTAGTTGAGTTCTCTAAGTTTTGCTAGGTTTTCAAAGAGCTCTACAATGGTATAACATGCAAACCAATCTGAGGACCTTTTCGGGACATTATTTTTAGTAAGTTTGGCAGTTGTTCAGAATGTGGTAAAAATCACTTTGGAAACACTTACCATTTTTAGCAGTATGCTATTTATAATAAGTACTATTTTTGGTAGTGTTATTTTTAGCAGGAATTCTACAACTCAGCTCAGTGGCTATTTCTAGCAGTATTATTTGGGCAGGATCCTGTATTCACTCAGATGACTATTTTTAGCAGTTCAGTTCAGAGCTCCAACTCAATTCAGTTTTGGTGATTTCAAGCACTTCAATCTCGGGCTCAATTTGGCAATAATCAGTATTTGAGGTGTTTTTAATATATTAATACCTTAGGCATGAGTTATTATTATTTGATTATTTTATGGATGCACAACTTCGGAGGGGAGAAAATTTCGGAGGGGAGAAAATATTAATTTTATCCTAAGTCTATTTGGGCGAAATTTGCATATGACTTCAAGCGGGTCGTCATGGTGTTAATAATTAAATTATAACTCGACGCAAATGGGGCGATTTTCTAAGTATATTGCCTTAGTAATATTTATTATTTGGAAGTCATAGTTGGGCGCCCACTTTACACTTTAATTTATGACACTTATATTTATTAAAAAGAGCGATTTTGAGTGAATGTGAGTTGGACAAACTTGTAGAAGGAAATGAAATGAAATGCAACGCCAAATGTGGATGAAATGGAATGGCATTTGGTTTGGGTGCATTTGGAGAGCATTTGAATTTGAATTTGGCTAGCAAAAAGTTATAAATGCAGGCCTTGGGCTCTCATTTCGTTTCCATGAAAATTTGTATAACGAAGTGCTGTCGGAATGGTGCCATATTTGTGCTTCGAAGTTGCGAGCTTCCTAGCCTATGTCAGTTTCGTGCTTGAGAGATAGCACCTAGCTGCGGAGAGACTATGTCTCACTTAGAGGAATAGATAGAGCTTATTGGGAATGGTTGCTTCAGTTGGTTTTCTGTTTTTGGTGTGAGTTTGTGTGTTTCCGGGTTGCTGGTTGGTGTCATGGCTGAAGCGTATTTTCACTCCTAGTTTCCTGTGCGAACTCCTGTTGATTATGGGTTTTGGCTCTAAAGATTTCTATGCTCCCAGCGATAAGATTTGTAAGTTTACAGCCCCTAGTATTAAGTTTCCAAATTTTAATTGCAAATCGAACTTTTCAGCTTAGACATTTTGTTAGGGAGTGCATTGGGTTGTGTGCTGAGTGTTTGGGGGTATATTGCTGCTGTTTTTTTGTTGGTTCTTAGTCACTATATGCTTATTATCAGTTTGGGTGTGTTGTTGGGTGATTTGAGTGGGTTTTGAAAGAGTTAGTAGCATTTTGGTGTGTTTGGGTGTTGCTGGTTATACATTTCCAGCTTGCCATCATAAATATCAGATTTTCGAAAGTTGGTCTTTGGGTGTGCTTTTGAGAGTGTGAGTAGATTGGGTGGTTAGATGACGATTGGAGGTGTTGTTGCAGTTGTCAACTCATAATCAGCACTTGGCTATCAAATTTCATATTTATTGTAATGCTAGTTAGTAGTACTAACAGCAACATTTTGGCTTTCTGCTGTCCCACTGCATAAGTGGAAGAGGCTGGCTCAACCGCCTATCTTAGATTAGTAATATTTCTTATATTCAGAAATCTTGTAATGAATTTGTAAAGCTGGTTAGTAGTACTAACAGCTATCTTTCAGATTTCTTAGTTGGCTCCCACTACATAAGTGGAAGAGGTTGGCTTGGTCGCCTATCTTGAGTTTGTAATTCTATCCTCCCGCTGAGTTGATATTAATTTCTATTTCTAGTCCTCCCGCTGCACAAGCGGTTGAGTGATTGCATTCTTCAGTTCTTTGGCTTGTCCTTGGCTGGTTTACTGCCAAGTGATTGCATAGTTTTCAATATCCCACTGTATAAACGGAAGGGGTTGGCTTGCTGCCCAAAGATTGCAATCATTTTCAGTTATTAGCATCTAACGATCCCCTCGACACTGTATGCTCTCACCCTCCCAGATTGGGCTCTCGATGAAGAGAAAGTGGAGGGTTACTTTCAGCAGCATTTGGTTTTCATTTGCTAACCATAACAAGTGTTGTGTTGAATGTAATTGTGGAAAAAATTGGGAAAAAATTAAGGGGCATATTATAGTTATGACCATGGCTAGCTAACATGCATGCATGGATAACTGAAAATTGGTTAGAAAAACAAAAAATATATAGAGAAATTTACCCGACTGATCAAAGTTTCTTTGACCTATCATGTCAATAAGTGGAAGATAGGGAGTTTATCTTTAGCTAATGGTCCATGGTTTTTATTATATTGAGAATCATTCACAAATTTTCTAGCCATATGAGCATCAACATGAAATCAATACAAGCTCTTGCAAGCACAACCATGAGACTATTACAAGCTCCTTTCAAGCAACCACACTAGAAACTATCTATGGAAGATTATGAGTCAACAATTGGAAATCCACTCATTTAGAAACCAGCTCCACTCCAAAAGCCATCTATGGAAGCCTAAGGGTCTCACAACTTTGAATTCCATATCAAATGTCCCTTTGGTATTTGAACTTGGGTCTCCACAATGAGAACTCAATGCTTTAACCAATTAAGCTTAACACCTTGAACTATGGTCCATGATTTTGGGATAATGTGGTGCCATTATTGAAACCATGGCTTTTGAAGTTTAATCCAATGACTGAATCATTCTCAACTATACGCATTTGCCACTCTAGTTCTAGGTGAATGCATGTTTTGGAGGCATTGGTAATCTACTAGGTCATTTCCTGTCAATAGATCCCAAAATTGATGGGTTAATCAATTCTACTATTGTTTGAATTCAAGTCCAAGTGGATGTATCAAAAGGGTTGCTTGAGGAAGTTTGGTTAAAGATAGGTGAGAGAATTTGGAAGCAAGTTTTGGACTATGAAAATATTTTGTTTAGATGTATATACATTTCTTTCAAGTAGATCATATTATTGTTGGTTGCTCAAAGGAGACAACCAAGAATGTGAAACATGCGACTTGGTGGCAAGGGGCTAGGTTTTCTCATTTGTCTTTAAATGGGTGGTTCCAAAATTGGCCAGTGAGGAGTAGGATAGAGAGACCAGTAATGTTGGGGATAAATAGCCAAATGTAGCTATGTCCATAATAGTGCTAGTCTAGTTTACATTCACCATCCAAATACTCTAAAAATAATTACGCAATCTCTACCTCTAACAGAGCTATCTTAGAATTGCTCTTCCTAGAAAAGTAAATAAGATCCTTTTGAGCATGGAGGAATTTTGAAATAAGTAGGAAAACCCATCCATGTTAATGAGAGACAACCTATAATGTGTCCCTTGTATCCAAAATAGCCAACTAGTAGCATTGTGGGTTTGAGTAGGTCTCTTATTCTTTCAACAAAAGAAGAATGGGGTGTTGCCTCTCATTTTCAAGATTTTTTGTTGGCAATGATCATTCGCTCATTACCAAATTCCTCATATACGTATCATGAAGCAAATGAGGCTTCATGTGGATGGAAATAGGCAAATCCTAGTAAGAAGTTTGTAATGTTTCAGTCATTGGGATATATAGTGACCAGATTAAGAAGAAAGGAAAAGTGTAGATACTCTTGTTGTATTGGATCGGAGCTTTGCTCTTGTTAGTCATTGTTTGCTTGTAGTTGGGATGGAGCCCCATATATTGATCCATAAATAATTTAATTAAAAAAAGCAATGAGGTACTTTTATTCAAAAAAGGACACATTAAGATACACAATCATCCTATTTTCTAGGGTCCACAATCCACCAAGTTTCAGTTATATGTACTAGAAAAAACACCCAAAAACTCATTAACCATAGGTAAACTAGTATTTTAACCCAATAACTATACTAAATATTAATAGTAGGTTTATATATTTTTCCCCTTTATTTAGCTTGAAATTTATACTCTTTAAAAGCCATTTCCTTCCCCACTTTTATGAATATTTCAGCATTTTTTAGTTACCCGAATTTCTCCCGATAAAATTCCAAGTAATTGAACTTTATGTATTATTTTACACTTTTGGTTTTGCTGAGTCAACCATGATTCCAAGTAGTGCTACTATGAATTAAAAGACTCGTGCACTCTCTAAATCAATCCTTTCTACTTCATATGCATTATTTAAGTTTATTTTACAATTTTATGTTTTTTTTAAATATGTAAAGTTTTTGCTGAGTTCAAAGTCCACGTTAAAATTTAGGCTTGCCAAATTCAAGTTTCAAACTATGGTCCTATTGGTGTACATTTTATCAATCAACGAACATTAGAATAAAATATCTAAGATACTCTATCCTATCCTGAATAAAATCACTACTTGTGCCAAGATTGCAAGAGAGACCACAAGGCGACTCCAAGGTCTATATGTGCAAACGAGCGACTTTATGTTGGATAGCTTCCTTGGTTATGTATGCTGAAATACAAGGGGGACTTACACTCAACAAATATGTAACGTCCCCTAGTAGGCTGAGACATGTTTTAACCATAATCAATCTATTTCAATATACTTATGACTCAAACTAAATATATTTGGAGACAATTCCACCTTAACGTGCATCGAATCAGTGATATTCCGCAGCTCGATCAATTAACTATTAATAGATAAATTGTTAATCTATCATACATCCATAATAAATTTACAGATCCAAGCCCTTACCTATCTTGGGACCATGCCCTCAAGGTTTATGGGTTGCTGATCCCTACTTTGTCTTGGGATCAATCCTATTTATTGGATTTAGACCGCCCCTTTTTGGAACATCTCAATTCCTAACCTTGTGAATATTGACAATAGTAGCAAGGATTATATCCAAACAATATTCTTCTTACTGTTTATTATCTTATGAGTTCTTTCTTATTTACAATCTAATATTTTTATGTCTGATTACGGCATTATATTACAAATATATGTATATATTTATGTATATCTATATGCATACTTATTGATATTACATCATTCATATAATATTATTACATCATATATATATATATATATATATAAACAAATAAATACATTATATTGTATTATAAATCATTTATATATTTATTAATTACCAATTATTAATACATTTACTAATTACCTTTTTGTATAAATCACTAATACCACCACTGCCTAAAACATAAATTGTTAGTATAAGGGTGGCTTTAAAACAGACAGATCTGACATGCGTCAGATCTGGTCTGCCACTAAATATCTAATATGAGTGTCATACTTATTGCACTCTATATTAATATTACTATAAAATTCTGCATAGAGGCATTATAATATTAGGCAAACGTATTAAGCACATCCCCTATGCTTACCACCGAGAACAAGGATGTTACTGCCTATATCTTAGTAACAGTTCTAATCTGCTCTCATTTGTGGTCTATTCGAGGTTGTAGATTATATTTCCCAACTCTGTTCTATTTACTGTGCATTATGGAATACCCTTCCTGCAAACTATTAAATCATACGTAGTGCTTAAAACATTGCTTTTTTTTTTATGGAGCGTTCCCTCCACCTTATCCATAATTCCCTTCTTTTTCCAAAGATTATGACCATCTCCTTATATTCATGTTGGGCTGAAAGGTCACGGGAAAGGGACATCTCATGTCTCTTGGTGAACATCCCTCTTAATATTCGCCAAACGCACTGCTCTCTTTTATCATATCCTTTCCTTAGTATTATCCGTCTCTCTTCCGATTAAAATAATTATTGTTTGGTTCGTATCATGCTTCTCTCAATGATAGATAGACTTTTCTCCTTAATCGATATTGCAATCAATAGGTGCCATCCTTATATGTATTTGGATTGGTCTATCATCGATACAGATTGGTGTTTATTGGATCAATTATGATCATATACATTCATATCCAATCATCGTTGTTGGCTTATTTTTAGAAAATATGTTGCCGTTACTAATCTATGCATGGGTAATATATGATTATTACAAACTAATTCTGTGTCTTCCATATATATATATATATATATATATATATATAATTTAAAATATATAACTTGTGTTTATGATTAAGAATATATAAATCATGTTTATAATTTATAATGTATAAATTATGTTTATAGTGTAATATTAATTTATTTCTATCTGAATATTTCAAGAATATTATAAGTAATAAACATTAATTCGCTAAATAATAATATTTAATAAATAAATAAATTTCAAAAAATTATTCGTTGGTAATTATATTAATTAATAATAATAGCTGTTTTATTTAGTATATATATAACAATCAAGGAGGGGTCATGACAGTCCACCCTTCCTGAAATTGCTTATCTTCAAGCAATTGACAATTTCCTTAAACTGAGTCACCTCCCAATAAAAACACAAGGTAGACATAAAGACACAAAGCATACATGAAGTGCACGCACAACACATGTAAGGTAAAGAGGCAGGAAATCTAAATACATGCAAGGAACGAAGCATGAGCCATTAAAGTATGTAAGACAGGGAGGGTATGAAGTAAAAAGACATACAGTCTTTTTAAATACATGCAAGACTTGAAGTGTACATGGAAGTCTTGAAGCATGGACATTATTAGAATATTTAATTATATTTTAGTCACCTATATTTAGTTCCTTGTTTAATGGTCATTTAGCTTTCTCTTTTTAGTTAATTAGCTTTTAAGCTTTATTTAGCGTTTAGCTTTTTAGTAATTCACTTTAAATGACTTGTTCTTAATTTAGAACGTCATCTTGTAATCTCTATATATACGCTTGTATATTGTTGAATAGATTATCCAATTATTGAATCATTCATTCAATTTATTTTTCATGGTATCAGAGCATGGAAATTAAGAATTTCAAAAAAATTTGTAATTAATATTTTTCGAAGTTTTTTATTGAAGAGATTTTTTTAAAACTGTTTTTTTTTTTTTAAAAAAAGAGCAGATTCCTTTTCTCTTCTTGGGCAGATTTTTTTTTTGCAGGTTGAAAATTTTCCTAGGGTTTCTGTAATTTTCGACTAGAGTTTTGACCCTTCAGTTCAAGTCGAAATTTTATTCTAGTTGTAGATTCTTGGTGGGTTTTTTGAGACCTCAACTGGGTCATCGTCGGATTTTTTTGGTGCATCGTTTTTCGTGCCTCAATTTTTGAGCCGTCGAATCTTCATTCTGTTTTCAGATTCTTGGTGGGTTTTTCGAGAGCTTTTTTGGGTTGGTCTCAAATTCTTCTGGGCGCCTCAATTTTTGTGCTAGCAAATGTCTTGGAATTTAAAAACAGTTCGCAATTTCTGCTATTTCTGTGGACATTGGGATTTTTGCTGGTTTTTTTGGGCACCATTTATGTTGTTTTAAGTGTGCAGAAAATTTTTATTTTTGGGTTTCTTCCAAACCTCGAAATTTGTGCCAAAATTCTCCTATAGGGTTTCAGTTTTTTCAGCAATTGCTTCTATTTTGATTTTTTTTTAAATCAAATTCTTTTATCTCTTGCTTTCACTCAGTTGACCTTGATCAACCTTGATTTCCGTGATGGCATCATTAACCAACATCATGTTGGAGAGCAGTCAGAAGTTCAATGGGTAGAACTATAATACCTGGAAGCAGCGAATGCTCTCAATTTTTGAGTATCGTTGTCTTGATCAGATTGTTTTGGGCAAGGAATCTCGTCCTACAACAATAGGTGATGATCAAGACAAACATGATGTGAAGAATCGAGAGGCTGTCATGCTTATCAAGTTATCCGTCACAGATGATCAACTCCCTCAGGTGCCTTCAAGTAAAACAGCTAAAGAGATTTGGGATCTCTTAAAGGATCTTCATGAAACGTCCAACAAGAGCCGAGCTTTCTTCTTGAAGAATATGTAGTTTTCTATCATGATGGATGAGAAGACATCTATCCAGGCACATCTTACGAAGATTAAGGAGATCCGTGACCAGTTGGAAGCTATTGGTCATACCATGGTGGAAGAGGATATGGTAGTGATCACACTGAAACGTCTTCCCCTCTTTTACGAGCATTTCATTGACACACTCAATATCTCTTCTACTAGTGTTAATTTGAAGTTTCCCGATCTTTGCACCAAGCTTCTACAACAAGATAGATGGAAGCAACAGTTTGGTAGTAACAGTGTCAGTGCGGAACAAGCTTTTACTACCAAGGAAAAGGGCAAAGGTAATCACTCACAGCAGAAAGGGCAGCACAACTCTAAGGAGGGGTTCACGCAGAGATTCACATTTCACTATTGTGGTAGATCTGGGCATATCCAGAAGTTTTGCAGAAAGAGGTTGGATGATCAAAAGTCCAACCAGGGAGGGTCTCAGGAGCAGGTATAGGATCATGTTGCAAAGCATTTTGAAGAGGAGTCAGCCTTCTATGCTTTTTGATTTTGTCATTGGTTGGGTTTTCTGATTTTTCTCCACAAAAAAAATCATGTGAGGGTTTTGCTTGATTTTTCCTCAAAAATCAAGGAGTGTTGTTTTAACACGTGATGTCTGCTATTTTGCCGCGTGAGGTTTGCTGTTTTACCACGTGATGTCTGCTATTTTACCACATGATGTTGTCTGATGTTTTCCTGCATGATGTCTGATGTTTTACCACGTGATGTTTGGTGTCTTACCACGTGGTGTTTTGGGTCTTGCCATGCAAAGTTTCAGGGTTTTGTTCGATTTTTTCCACAAAAACCGTTTCAAGGGTTTTTACCATTTTTTTCCACAAAAATGATGATTTGTATCTTCAGTTTTGGAGGGTTTGTCGATTTTCCTCAAAATCATGGTTTCAGGTTTCAGTTTGGTTACCCAACATCAAGTTGGATGGATTCTGGTATTCTTGGTCATTAACACTTTTCAGATCCAGGAGGGTCTCCACCACGGCAGAGTGTTATTTTCATTTGTGATCAAAAGATCTGCAGTGTCTTCTATAGGGTAGTTAGTAGATAGAATGACCATTAAGGGAGGGTATTAGAATATTTAATTATATTTTAGTCACCTATATTTCGTTCCTTGTTTAATGGTCATTTAGCTTTTTATTTTTAGTTAATTAGCTTTTAAGCTTTATTTAACATTTAGCTTTTTAGTAATTCACTTTAAACGACTTGTTCTTAATTTAGAACGTCATCTTGTAATCTCTATATATACGCTTGTATATTGTTGAATAGATTATCCGATTATTGAATCATTCATTCAATTTATTTTTCAGACATAAGTAATGCAAGTAGCAATAATACACGTAAAATATGAAGCGTACACATCATATGGGTGTGCAAAGCATGTATATGAAAAACATATAGAGCAAGCATTCTATGCACAAACCCAACACATCAAGCATACACAAAAACACACATATGAAAACACACAAGGTGTAAATCCAAAGCATATAAGGCAAGAAGCATCTACATAAAACATGGAGTATACACATGAATATACACAAGGTGGGAAGCATATGTTAGTATAAGTGAACACAATCAACACACAAGTAAAATACATATAACGCATGAATCTTATGGTGCATAAGCATGGATTCACTTAAGTTATGAAGCACACAGAGTGTGAAGCATGCACATAAATTCTCTTAAGTCATGAAGCATATATATGGAGTGTATGTGGTTATGAGAGAAGTACTTATGTAGAACAGCATATGCTAGATAGGAAGCAATCACATGTAAAGCATACGTGATAGATACACTTAGAGAACACACACGGGGTAAGCATTTTGAAAACAAATCAATCCTAGAGTAGCTATGTTTAAGATACAAAACATTTGAGGAAGGCACATAAATGCACATAACACATTGAAAACATATAAATCACGATGTGAAGCATGTTCAAGAGATGAAGCATACGCTTGAAAGGTGTGTGTGACACCGTTATGCTGAAAACGTGACAAAGATGGAGCAATCACATAATTATACAATACAAGTATACATGTACACATATAAAACATACAATGGAACAAACATATTGAAGACACAATAAACACATAATTATCCACCAATTATGAAGAGTATATACATTTAAGAGAAACATACATAAGGCATGTGAATACACTTAAAGCATGAAGCAATTCACTTAAATACATATCAGACATGTAGCGCAAATCCATAAGTATGTACACAAAGTATGAAATAGCACACATGTAAACATGAAGTAATGTACATAAGGCATGGAGCATAGATGGTACATTCACATAAAATACAAAGTAATATACAAATACACTGAGGCACAAAGTATGCACGTAAGACATGCAAGGCCTAAGCATACACAAATATATGTAGGGTACAAAGCACATATAAGAAGGACACTCTTGGAGTGGACATGCTGAAGACATATCGGTCATGAAGCAACACATATGGACATAAGGCATACATGTTGAGAAACATATTAAACATGAAGCAATCTATGAATACACGCAGTAAGAATACAAGAAACATACATTAGAAAGGTGCATGATGTAATCACGTTGGAAACATTAAGCAATCTCATAAGCATTCATACAAAACATACATATAAAATGGAGCAATCAGCTTGAAGACACATCAGGCATATAGTAAGCACATAATCATCAACATTTTCATATGCAAAATATCGTAATATAACTTGTGATGCCATTAAAACCATGCATTATTTAAGTTTATTTTATTGTAATATAACTTGTGTGCTCTCTAAATTAATCCTTTCTACTTCATATGCATTATTTAAGTTTATTTTACAATTTTATGTTTTTTTTAATATGTAAAGTTTTTGCTGAGTCCAAAGTCCAGGTTATAATTTAGGCTTGCCAACTTCAAGTTTCAAACTATGGTCCTATTGGTGTACATTTTATCATTCACCGAACATCAGAATAAAATATCCAAGATACTCTATCCTATCCTGAACAAAATCACTACTTGTGTCAAGATTGCAAGAAAGACCACAAGGCGACTCCAAGGTCTATATGTGCGAACGAGCGACTTTATGTTGGATAGCTTCCTTCGTTATGTATGCTGAAATACAATGGGGACTTACACTCAACAAATATCATTCACAAGCTAGGACTTAGATGGATTTAACCATAACTGCTCTCTTTTTTTCTTTTGGTTTGGATTTTCAGATTTTGAACTCTAAAATAGGATAAAAAGGATGAAGGTTTAGAAGTTCTAAGCTACCCTTATGAACTCAAGAGACGGTAAAGACTAGGTGAAACTAATAACAACACTTTGTTTCGCTACACTAGGATAACTATGCAAAGCAAGTGCAATCTTCTAAGGTTGTACTTAAGATTTTTATACTTGTGAATAATACCATCAATCGAAGAATATTTACTCCAAGTAAAAGTTAAAACATCCACATCATAAGTTCAAGCTGACTTTACACATTGAACAAAAATCATCCATTCAAAGAAAGTAGGACCAAGAGTTTCACCAATCTAAACTATCAAATCCTTCATTCATCTAACAACTTTGAAAGCAAATTTACTATAAGCAAAACTATTCTATTGTTGAAGGAAGTATGGAATCATGCAACCACTTAATAACAATAAAATTTCAAAGCAGGGGTAAGACCCCAGCCCGTCCAGTTAAGCGGAGAAGGCCTAAGTCGTGGGTATGCTCCCCATGGTCTTGGTGTCGGATTCACCTGGTGCACTCATGTTGCGGGCACGTGGGTGCATCCCTAGGGGGACTAGTTTCACCTCGCTCACCTCAGGTACACAAGATACGGGGCTGCTAGGTGCTGGGCGGGTAGCGGAGACACCCCCTAGGTTATAAAGAATATAAAGAAGAAAAAAAATTCAAAGCAAAATCTGCAAATGAACTTTTTATTATTCAAGTAGCTCTAAGAAACAATTTCATAAATCTCTCCACAATGAAATGAGAGAATGAGAGTTTATATAGAGTTTTGGAAAATGAATGAAAGGTCAAGATCAATTTAAGATCAACGGCTGAAATTAAGACAACACAACCCTAAATGGAGTTTGCCAAAATAAAACTAGAGACAAATGCATGCTAGACAAGTGGCGTGAATAGCCATTTCTTAAGAAGGCACATCCTTATCCTGCTAATTGGCAATGTGTTCAATGAACCTAGACATGATCGAGCCGACCTCTTCCATAGTGACATGTGGCAGCATATTAACCCTGTATTCCCACCCGTCCAAGTCATCTGCACAAGTGGCGATTGCAATCTCCCATTCCATCACCTGTTTTTGGAAAGCATCTCGGATGGACAAGAATTTTGATGCCTTGGTCAAATTTTGCTTCAGGACTGGTCCTCTGACAGTGAAGAAAATCTCCTGAGTTTTGAGTTTTAGATTTTCCAACCACATATCACTTTCTCGAATGGTCTCCTTTTCAAGCAAATCAGCAGTTACAGGAGAATTTTGTTATGTATTTCTTTAATCTGCCCCTCGGACTTAACACTTTCAGCCTTTACCTTCTCCAGAACTTCACTGCGTGCAACCAATGCCCAATGCCATGTGTTGAAGTCATATGCGGCCCCTGCTGTAATTATCTTTCCATCGATTAGTTCCTGTTTAGGCATGCCTTTCAATACTCTAAGGCATAGGATAACTCTGTCCTGAATATCCTGAAACTCAGACCACACTTTTGCCATATTTGCAATTCTGGAAAGCAAGAAGGGGGTCTTTCCATATATCAACATCAATTTATCCATGAATGTGGCTGCTTCTTCTCTTTTGCTTGCCATCGACTCTTTAGCTTCTCTAACTGTCACCTTTTCTTCCTCAAGATTTTCAGTTGCTCCTTGTGAAGGATTCAAAAGTAAAGAAGTTGTTGCATCGCCTTGGCTAAGTGGCTTGGTCAGGTGTTGAATGTATTCCTTTAGATGCTCAATTTCCTTCTTATATTCTCTTTTCTTTCTTACCTCTTTATCTATTCCTGCCTTCATGGAAGCGACTGAATTGTCTAAGTCTTCCACCTCTTGACCTTTAGTAGTTGGTCCCAAGTCAAAGGTGGTAATTTCATACTCCTTATGAGTTATATCTTCTTTTGACTTGTTCACTTTTGGTACAGCAATCTGAGTTGTTCGGCAGCCTATCTCATCTCTCTGGATTGTGGAAAACTTCCAGGCAAGCTTCTTTGCAACAACCTCTCCAAATCTGGCCAAGAAATCGGCCGTGTCATCTTCCTCTTATTGAACTTCCACCAGTGCTTTTATTTCCAGTCTTTCTTTCAGCCAAACAGGAATCGTAGGCTGCTCAATGCCTTCCTCCTCCTGAACATTCTCTCCACATGCCATATTTTGGCCTCCTCGAAGAGCGAAAATCATTCCCTCTTGAAACTCATTGCCTAGAATATCCATTTCATTATCTGACTCCAATATTTTTGTGCCTGTAGGAGATGGAGGTTCTTCATCAACCTGCTAGATTGACCCTACATTTTCCCCATGGACCAGAGAAGGAATCTTTATCTCAGCCAATGACTCATCAATAGTTAATACATTGTTTCTATTCTCAAATGTGGTAGAACGAGATGGTTCCAGCCTTTGCTTCTTCTGAGCAAGTCCTTCATTTATAATTGTCTTGCCCTTTGTCCTTGAAGAGCTCCCAACTTCTTTCTTCTATTTCCTAGAGTTAGTGCTTTCAACGGGTTCGGCATTTTAAGATGCCTCTACATTTGAAGAATATGCTTCTATTTCACCCATCAGGTTATAAGTCGAGGTTATATTCTTTCATCTTAGCCCATGAACCTGCTCATCGACCCACCACTTTGAATACTTGACCACTGGCCGCATTAAGGTAGCCAAATCTGCATGCTCTGGTTCAGACCATCTCACAGGAGGAAGAGGTGCATTCTCATCAAAACGAGGCTGAGTGTATTCTCCGTCATCTTCCAACTAATCTGGCATATGGAAAAGTTTAGTTGTTTTGATCAAGCTTACTGATAGTTTGGACCATAATCTTTTCCTGATGTCAAACTCATCAGCAGCATTTGCCCAAAAATCTTCCAAGTCTACTCTACGTTTGTACCTTTCTCCATTTACTGTCCCAATATTGTTGTGAGGGTCATAATCAACTCTAGACTAGTAGAATGTGAAAGGGTACCATTGCATCTCAAGCCTGGCACTCTCAACTGCTTGTGCTATTGGGCAAGACTCTAGCATATTTCCGATGAAGAAAGGAAAGGAAATAGCTGCCTTCTGTTTTGCTCTTTGGAAGCCTCGATAAATCTCAAACTGTCTAAGGACCTCAAGCAAGACCATTTTGTTGCTAGGATAGATTGGAAGACGGTAAGGACAACCAGTAAAACCTTGAACTATTATGTATGTGAATTTTTGAAACTGGATAAACCAAGATCCATAATTATTGATCAAACTCTTGGCTTCAAGAGAAAGCCTCTGATGAATTCCTCCTTGTAGTGTCCTTGTGATATACATCAGGAATGCACCATTTACCCGCTTGAAGTGGGTATTCTCACTAAGCTACAACTGCGGGTAACAATCATAGGACTTGAACTCATTCTCTCAGTTGCCTGCTACACCTTTGCAAATCAATCTTGTGTATCTGTAATTTCTGGCCAACAAGTAAACAATGTAGGAGCTCATGTAAAATGATTTTGTCCTTTCCAAGTTCTTCAGTTGTTCATCAAGATTAATATTGATTATTCGTGACCAATTGAACATCTTAAAACCTGAGGTGATCTCATCAATGAAATAGTACATCCATGTTTCGAATGGTGCACCCTGAGGGCTGCCCATTACCCTGTTCAGTAGTAAGATGATGTCACCATATTCTTCTTTGAAGTTTGTGCGTAGCATATTCTTTGGCACTTTCTTGAGGGAAGCTAACCATGACTTTTGATATTTGTTGCATAGAGGTCAGGTTAGTCCTCATAAAGTCTTTGGGTGTCCTCTTTGGTTTTATAAGAGGTTTTGTTGTAGTTCGGTATCCCAAACACCTCCTGAATGGCTAACTCTCCAAGATGAGCTAAAATTCTTCCATCAAGTGCAATAATCTCTCTTTCTTGGGTGTTGTAGTGTATAGCACATTCAACCATGAGTTCTGCACATTCCATAGCTAGTGGAAATCCAACTGCTTGGACGACGCTATTTCTCATCATTCAGTGGGCAATTGGTGTTGGCAGGTACCCATCGTGCCCGTACATTCTCTTTTTGAAAAGCCTTTGAAATCTACTTGCTCGAGGTTGGTATCTGTGACATTCTTCCATATTGAATTGATCTTCGATTCTGGCTGCAATCCCTTATTGGCGAATTTCATCTGTACTCCTTTGGTGGTCATTAACTTGCAATGCACATGAAAATTCAATATTATTTTCGAGAAAATTCAAAGGTTCTAACTCTGATTTTGGATCCTTTTACTTGAAAATTTCCATTTTCAGCCTATCAAAAGCTAAATATCTGTGAAAAAACAAACTGAAAATGGAAGAATATGGCTAAGTATCCTGTAAATTTCACGAAAATAAGTGAATAAGACATAAGGAGGGTGTAAGCAATCAGTCGGACTTTGATTCTAAACCTTCAAAATTGCTCGTGACTGAAAATCTACCTTTAGTTCTGAAAATTGTCTTAAACTCAGAAAAAGCACTTTGTTTCTCGTCTTCCAACACTTAAAATATTTTATCCCTTCAAAAATTCTTCTTCACAACCAATCCTTCAATAATCTTGAGAGAGAGAAAACTTTTTCTCAATCAAACTCCAATCTTCAAACCAAAATAATGAATTTGAAAGTGACTGATTGAATAGATATAGAGCTAGGGATTTTAATTTTAGAAGCTCCATGTTTTTTTGTTTTTTTGTTTTCTTGTTTTTTTGTTTTTTTGTTTTTTGTGTTTTTTCGTTTTTATTGATATTCATCGAACTTGGACTTGTTTTAATTCTTCCAAAATGGAAAGTTTTTATTTTTCTCTCAAGAATTCATCCTTAGCCCAAAAAAAACAAGGAACCTTCTAGATCCTTCTCTCAAATTCCAAAAATTTTCTAAGTGCTGAACTTATTTTCAAAGTGAAAATAGTTCAAAGTGTTGGAAAAATTTTAAAATATTATGTGTGTTTGAATTTATTTTTCCAACCTCTTCAAACTTGGTCAATCTTTCCATGGTAGATCTCATGTGCTTCTTGTCAAATTTGTTTATTTCTCTATCCATCTTCCCTTCTTCGTCATGGCAAGTTGGTCATCTTCATGTTTAATCCCTAACCTATAGGCGAACTTTTCATCTTGTTTAGCCATCTTCTCTCTAGGGCGGACTTCATAGTTGATTAGACACCTTGCTTAGGAGGGCGGAGGTTGCTTGGCCTTGGACAATTCCTCTTAATTGCAGATTAGAGTTTATGCCATCTTATCTTGCTTCCCTTGGCCGACTTTATACCTTATGTGCCAATTTTTGAGCTGACTTTATGAGTTTTATGCCAGGGTAGGGCGGACTTGAAGCTTGAGTGGACATATTCTTTATGTCTTACTAGCCAGAGTTTACCTCTTGTTTGGATATGCTTTTTAATATGCCTTGCTTTCATCCTTTGCTTATAGATAAACTTTACCCTTCATGCTCTACCCTAGGCGAACTTTGTAGTGTGCCTTAGTCCAGAGGAGGGCAGAGTTCAAGTGGTTTTAGACTATCTTTTAACTTCCCCTTTCAATTTTGTTTGGCCATCTTGATCTTATCATGGGTGACCTTGATGGCTGATTAGACTTTGGTTTTCATGCCTTGCTTTCTTCTTCTCACGTCTAGGCGGACCTAAAACTTGTTTTGCCATAGCATCCTTCTAACCTTTGGCGGACTTTACCCTTCTATTGGCCATGTCTTTCATGCTTGGCGAACTTTGCTCTTCAATGGATAAGGCGGAGTTCAAGGTTGTTTGGACATCCTTTAGGAGGTCAAACTTGGAAAGCCTTGTGCCATCTCCACTTGGGCAGACTTCATCTCATGTTGAACATTGCCTTCTTTTCCTTGGGCGGAGTTTCTAAGTGTTTGGCCATTCAACCTTTTCCTTGGGTGGACTTGGCAGCTGATCTGCCATCTCCTCTTGGCCAAGTCGGATTTGATCATAACTTAGGCATGGCAGCCTTGGCATGTTGATTGGACAAAGCAAGGTAGACTTGGAGTTTGATAAGACATCATGGATGTTTGGACATATTTTAACTTCTCTTCTTCCAATGCCATGCTCATCCTTAGGCAAGTAGGACTTTGAGGTTGATTGGCCATAACTTTCACCATGCTGGTCGGAGCTTGCAGCTACTTAGACATATCTTTCACCTTGCCTAGGCGGTCCTTGGGCATCATTGGACATTGAATTTATTTTTTACCATGCTGCCATCCTTTCCTCTATTGCCATGTTCAAGTTTTGATCTTCTAGAACAAAACCCTAAGTACTTGCTTTTTACACAGAGAAATATTTTTTTTTATTCTGAAGACATGGGCACTGATGCCATGACCTGAGGGACCAAACCCTAGGTCTACTTTCAAAAAAGCAGAAAAAAAGCAAAAAGCAAGCCAAAAAAGATGCTTCTCGGATTGGTCCCAAAGTGCCAAAAAGCAGAAAAGCAAAAAAGTGAAAACGCAAAAAAAGCAAAACTCTTAAAAAATAGGAAGCTATCAGAATTGACTCAAAGCAATTGTGATCTTCGTCTTTGGGCCTTATGAGTGCTTTGGTGATGTCTAGACACTGATCTGAGCAAGAATTCTTTGTTTGACTCGGGGTGACTCTTGGAAAAACTCTAACTCAAAACTCTCAAAAATCAAGGCTTATGAAATTGCAACGCTAAGTCAAAACCCTAAAAAAAGCAAACAACTAGGGGTCCCCATTCGCGATGGGGCAATGTGTGGAATAGGTCACAACAGGTCCATAAAGGCCTTTCATCATCTCATCAAAATTTTGGGCATTTCATCAAAGAACCTAGTATATCAGCAACTCAAAGAGCACCCTGTTAGAATTTTTGTCATTGATGTCAAGATTATCCAAGGTTTATTTGAGTTGCTTGACATGGTTGCTTGCCTGGTTGAGCTAGTTGTCTGCTAGCTTGAGGTGCTTGGGTGTGTGGTTGAGTTGTGTGTATATCTCCTTAAGATGCCTAAGTGTCAACATCAGTTGGTTGTGTGCCTACTTCAGCTGCTTATATGACTACAGTGAATCGGCAAAAAAAGGTTATGGGGTATTCAAAACGCTGAAGTCAATATCGTGATCAGCTATCGCATAAATGTGTGCGTTTTGCGGTTGTAGCAGAACGCAGTTATGATTCGAAGTAAGAAGGCATTTTTTTGGGTGTGGTTGTTGTGTATTTATGAATATGGAGTGGTGTCGTCGGAAATTTTATTGGTGTCCATGTTCTTTTTCAAAATACGATTTTATGGTGGAGTGCATTTTTAGCATGCGTTAAAAAATTAAGGTGAAAGCAGGTCTTGATGCAATTTTTTTATAGCCACAACTTTCCTTGAATAAAAATTGTGGGCCATGGATATGGTTTGATGCCTTCTTTAAAAGTGTTTTTTTTATTCCTTTTGTTGTGGTTGGTAATGGAAGGTAGTGGAAACAATTCAATAGCCAAAAATTGTATATGATGGGGAATTTTTGAGTGAAGTACTATCGTGAACCATGAGAGTGTTGTGTCGTATTCTTAAAAATTGAAAGACACGTTTTTTGTTTTTTGTTTTGTTTTTTTGTGTGTGTGAGCAGCTTCAGTTCTTTTTGCTTTTGCCGCTAACTCTAAGTCTTTATGAGTGAAAGGAAAGTTGCGGTCGATGCTCGTAATGTGTTGTTGGTTCAATTAAAAATTTGAAACGTATTTGGGCAGAAAGTTTTTGAACTTCTTATGTAGGGTGCCGTAAATTGTTTGGGAAGTATATGTATCGATTTTATTGATTTTGTGTTGGGTGTTACATGTTTCTTCACTTTCAAACAGATACCGAGCTTATTGAAAAGTTTTGGGGAGCTGCTTCATTTTATTTTATTTTTAAAAAGAGTTGTCATGGGTATAGAGGTGTTAAAAGGGTGAATGTGCTGAAGGGTGAAAGTGTTGTTGACTTTTGAAAAAGTGAAGGGTCGTTTTTGCAAAGACTGGTAGGAGATTTTGTTTTTGCAAATATCATGTTCCTTCAATAAAGGTTTTACTGTGAGCGTTCAAATGCCTTAGCTGTCTCAAAGAGGGGATTTTCATGCTTTGTGGATTAGGTACTTCCTTAGTGCAGATTGTTTGTGAGTTGGTGCTCGTTGTCTAGAATTGGGTTGGTGCCCATTTGTTGAGATTAATAAGAGCTTGTTTATGCCATGGCTTTTTACCCAAAAGGGTTTTCCACAAGAAAATTCTGGTGTCTGACTCTCTCTAATTTATTTATCATATTTTATATCTGTATTTGTGGTTTCAAAGTGTTAAAATCAGCAATACTGATTCACACCCCCCCCCCCCCTTCCTCAGTATTGCATGTGTGCACTTCACATCCCAATCTCATTAGTATTAGAATACCAAAAGTCTCAACCACACAACCACACCATGGAAGAGTGTCTCAAATATAAGGCCATCAATTGAAAAATTTATCATTCACCTTGGCCCATGGATAGAAAATCAGCAAACAGGTAATCCACATGAGAAGGGTGCATAAAAAAACTCAATATCAACATCAGCAACATTCATATTTTCACAAAATATCTATAGAACAAAGCAATGTCGCCCATCATCATCTCTAGAAAATTAGAATACAAACAATACAAGTCTAGAAACAAAATAAAATGGACCTCTATCAAGTCATTATGCCATCCCCAAAGAAGTTCAGAACAGATGGCAAGAAAGCATATCAATATGTAGCCCACATCATAAGGATGCTACCAAATGAATCCACGGAATCATCAAATGTCAACCACATGCAACCAAGGATGAAAAGAGTGTCTATAAGAGGTAGAGATGATACGTTTAGTCAAATAGTCCAATGTCTCAATCAATGATGGAAAACAAATCAAGTTGTATCCAAAACTATGAGAGAGGCACTCCACATAAACCTCACTATGTCAACCATATCTACACAAATCAAACTAGCAACTACTATCCCATCAAAGCACATATAACAAGTATAAAAAATAAAAGTGGGCATCATAAATGAAAGAATTAAGATGTGAGTATTACCAAATGTTGTAGAAACAATCTTGTCTAGAAAACTAGATCCTTTAATAAAGATATAAGCCAGCCCCTCAAGCTCATCAAACTCTTAAAGGACCTATAAAATAACATCAAAACAAGTGTTGGGGAAAGAGAATCTCTCACTGCTCTGATTATTAAACATCTCTCCTCATCTTCTATCAAGTGGGTGTAATATCCCTTGCCAATTCTGACCTCAAAATGCTGAGTAGAGGCTCAAGGAATATTGTCAAACACTTTGCATAAAACCTCTTTACTTGTTGTTTCTATGTTTCAATCTGATAATGATTGCTTGAAATGATGTCAAATGTGATTTAAAAGCTTTCAAATGGGTACTAAGATGTCTAGGCAAATGCAAATGCAAATGCAATTCTTTTTGTCTTTTTGAATGCATATAGATGACCCACACAATGTAAATATGCACCTACAGCAGCTAGACATTAATACAAACAGTTGGCATGCAAACTAAATATGAGAGAGACAACTCTTGACATTCAGAGTCCTTGTGACTACAATGATATTAGAATGCAATGAGATTGCTTACAAACTGAAATGACAAACAAAAGGCCAAGACTCTTGGCTTACAATGATGTATCCCAAAGATGAAAAACTCTTAATCAGCAATAAATCTTTTGACTGAAAAAAATTTTTAAATCAGGAATTAGCAAAAAATTGGGAAAAAATCGGCAATAAATCGGCAAATTTATCAAACATTTGAAAATATATAATTTCTTAAAATATTCTTAAAAAACACACATATAGACATATTATTAATAATTAAAATTTTAAAAAATATATTTTAAAATATTAATTTTTAATATATAATGTTATAATATATTAAAAAAATCAAAACAAAATAAAACAATATTGATACATTTTAATATATTAAATTTTATCTAAGTTACCGAATCGGAATCGGAATTGGAATCGGAATCGGAATTGGAATCGGAATCGGAATCGGAATCGGAATCGGGTACGTGGGTACGGTAAAAAAAATTGAGGGAGCTGGGTACGTTTTGGGTACGTTGGTATAAAAAACATATAAAAATCATAAATATGTATATTAAAATTTAAATATATTAATTCTAAATTTAAAAAATATTTATATATATTAAAAATTCCATATATTAAATATATATTAATATTAAATATATACTTTATAGATTTAATATTATTTTAAACTTATAATTTTATTATATAACTATTAAGATATAGTTTTATGAACAATATGCTAATATAATGTATAATAATTTTAAAATAAACTATTTTATATATTTCATTATTATAAATTAAACATATTAATTATAAATTAATATTAAATATATCTTATAAAACTTATATTATTTTAAATTTGTAATCTAATTATATAACTACTAATATATAGGTTACAGGACAATATATTAAGATAATGTATAATACTTTTTAAAAATCTATTTTATATATTCCATTATTAACGATGAAGGTTTGCGACATCATCCATAGATTCCATCGCCTGAGCAAACGAAGAAACTACTGTCGTCACCTGAGCGTTGTGAGCTGTTGCCTGAGCGTTGTGAGCCATGAGCCGTGAGCCGTGAGCCGTTGTCGTGAGCCGAAGACAAGCGTTGCCGAAGACAAATCCAAAATGCGTTTTCTATCTGCTCGTGTCATCTTCTCTTTTTGTTTTAGGGTTTAAATAACCCATTTTCCTTCTGTGAAAGTCAACCTAGACGAATCCAAGACGAATCGTATCCGAATCCGAATCCAAGACGAATTTGGGGGAAAACCTAGACGTACCGGTAACTTAGAATTTTATAAAAAATGGAAAATGGGGGCACCTATTCCGTTAACTAAAAGTTGCACTCACATTATTTAATTTCAAAGCTTGGAGAACATCGCTTAGTTTTATAAAGAAAAGAACATTAAACATAACTTAGTTTAATAGAGAAGAGAAAAACATTAAAAAGAAAGGTTTTATTCAACGGACAGTATTTAGCGAATGAATTTTTCAGATTTTTATGAAGTTTGACGTATTTTGGATTTCTTCCTTGAGATTCGGTGAATGATATGAATAAGCCTAAACATATTTAGATGTCTATTTTCTCCCGCACGCTTAATTTCGCCTTCTTTCAGGGTCAAAACAAAGAAAAATTTGTGAGACCTTTCTAGGGTTTTTATATAACATGAAATGACTTTTTTAAATGCGATTTTCCAGTATTTGCTCATGATTTTCTCGAAATTTTTTCTCTGAAAAACTCGCTTCTAAAAATCGTTGTCGATTTTTCCGAAGATTAAATCATTTAGGGTTTTAATTCCCGATAAATCGCGATTCATACGATTTATCAGCGATTTTTTCATCTATGATGTATCCAATGCAAGTACCAAACTGATATAAATGTGCATCTACAGCTGCTTAAGAACAACGACTAATACAATTATAAAAATGATGCCAACTACACTAGAAAAACATGAAAGAACCTGATGTAAATAAGTTCTTATGATTGATGAAGATGTGGCAGATCCTTGTACAAAGAATGGAGTCTCTTTGACGCCAAATTGTGCCTCTCATGCAGCCGCCCCTGTTCTAGCATGAACTTCTGATATAAAGTCGTAGCAGCAATAATGAAGATCTTCAACAATGTCTTCTTTCAATGTATTTAAATCTGCGAAAGATATTCTCTGAAAACCCCTTGAAGATTTTGAAAGAAATGTAAATCTTATCCAATGAAGCACCAACTAGACCTTTGTATGAAGCCCACAGTCAAGCAATAATTCAGCTAGTCTTTCATAGCCTCAAGATGCATAAACATTGAAGAGATTTCATTCTCCAAAGTTGAAGTTGCCTAAAACCCTAGGTCTCAATGCACAACAACCGAAAGCAAAGACAAATGATCATCAATAATGAGTTTGATTTGCTTTTTGAAACCTTTTATCCTCTCAACTCTCAAATGCCTTTAATTCCCTTTGGAAATCCACTTTAGGGTTTTAATAAAAATTTATAATAACTTTTCAAAAGGGTCGATCCCTTCATTTGATACAAAACAAAATAATATAAAGTATATATATTAATAATCATTTATATCTCCCTTGAAATTGGTACTTTATATTATTCCTCATATGCACATTATAATTTGACTTTATAATCATTAAATGTCCTTTTATAATAAAGTCAAATAAAATCATTAAAATCTCACTTTATAATTTGACTTTATCACATGAAGTCAATGTAATATTCCCTTAAAATAATTAATTATTATTAAAGTAACACTTTAATAATAATTAAATGTCATAACTCCATTAAAAGCCATTATTTAATGATTCTGACTTCATCACTGGCTAGCCCACTATTCCCACTATCAATCTAGGTGTCTTACTAAAAATAGTAAGGGCCCCTCTCTAACATCCATTGACTTACTATAGATAGTAAGTCCCTCAAAACGGAACCAGGAACCTCTAAATATCAATGCCTCAGAACAAATGAAAGATCTAGTGAGATAAGCACTTCCAACGGCCACCTAAAGAGCTCCAAAACTCCCAAACTGGACCCTCTAATCCACCATACTAGCCTACGAGGGTCAAAATAATAGGCTAACCCCTCGAACTCTGATGCTCACAAAAATGGGGGAGATTACAGTGGGCCCATGAAGACACCAAATGTTAGAAGATCAACCAAGCTTAATGTGCCAGAAGACTCACGCTCAACAAACACCAGATATCTATGAACAACTCTCAATAGCACCCCAATGCCCATGCAATTCATCCGTCAAAAGGTCATTTGTGTGCTCATGACTATCCATTTAAACCAGCATATTAATTATCAATGATGAGAGCCTAGAGGCCTAGTTATTGATTTTATGTATTTGTATGACCTCATATATGAGCTATGACCTAATATATGAGCCAGGAGTTCTACATGATCCATCATCAATCCACATCCGTAATTAACTCACATAGCAAGTGTCAAACTAGCATCATCCCAACTCTATCTTCTAAAAAGTCAAATCTTGTATTCAGGCTTAGAATTCCTCCTCTCCAAAATGCACTCTAGATCAAGCTTTTGGATGGCTTCTCTCTCCAAACGAGAGTGTCAACTTCTAGGAACTCAAAATTTGAAAGGACTAATGACAAGAAACAATGATGTAGTGTGCTCATTAGAAATGGAGTATAATGACTCTACAAATAACCAAACCAGCTCTCTTGGGCATAAGAACAAACTCACTATCAGTCCCATGTCCATGCTTTCTCAATCCTCCTTGTATTTAGATAATCTGCTGCATCAATCTCCACCAAGTACCTCTCGTATACACATCATATGTAAAATAAGTAAGCAGAAATATCGGTACTACCAATCAAACTAACATCACTATGAATAGGATCATCAAAAAAGACATGATCACAAAGAGTATAACTACGAGCATCATTGATAACATCTGAAATTCCATTCTTTGAGGACGAAAAAGACTCAAAAAAATCTCTATATGAAGCATCTTAATCATGAATATCATCATCAATCATATCATCATGGATATCAACATTGAATTTGCTTGTCATGTATAAAGAAACTTTCAGATCTACATACCATGTATTTTGGGTGAGAAGGAATGACTTCTTCAAATCACATTTTAGGTGCTCGATGGTCTCCATTTTTGTTATTCTTGAAAAATGTTAAAACTTCACCACATCTGAAATTTTCTGGCCTGAAACTGAAGAGCACTGACAAAGCTTTCAGGCACTTTAAAGTGTTTGAGAATTGGAGCTTGTGCGTATAAAGTCATGATTCCTGGAAAATTGTTGCTTATAACTTTTAAAATTTGAAAATAAATATCAAAAGGAAATATAATCAAGTGCAACATGTTGCTATTTGCAGACTGCCACTTTGCATCTACATATTAGGAATTTCTGGGACTGACACTGCTAGACACTTGCCAATTAACAGAAAAATTATTCCTCTAATGCTGAGGCACCCTAGACAATTTTAACTTGGATAAGAGCAATAAAATCTAGTTTCCTTTTTAAGGATGACATTCAAGGAGATTTCAACCTATAACTGTTCTCAACAAACTTGTGTTCATTCTCAATTAGGCTGCTATCCTAGTGAGCAGAAACTAGTCTCTCTATTCAGTTGTAATAATTATCCAACTGTAAACCATATACTGAATACCTAACCACTAACTCCTTGCCTGGTCATATGCTCGTCCCATTTTATTCAAATTTTGACATGACAACAGCAACAAACTCAACTTGAGAAACTCATTGATTTTTTATAACTCTTTTGAGTCTTCACAAACTCACCAAATTGCCAAAGTTTGATTTGTTAACACCATGTTTTTGGAGAGTTTGACAGATGGATACCAAGTTTATGGGGCTTTCTTGGAAAGTTTCATAAGCTAACTTACAACAATATTTTCATCATTTTTGGAAAATCCAATGGCTATACTTGTATCTATGCTAATTCTTAACTCTTTTTTGCTCTTGTTTTCTTTGTTTTAGATTAGGGAAAAGCATTATCTATAACGGAATAGTGAGATGAAGATCTATAGGTTCCTTCTCTATCTTGTTGATCAATATGACCTTGTCACAATGACTATTATGTCCTATATCACTAACCATCATAGCTTGCTGATCCTTCTATATCCCTCATTGCATCAACCATTATAATTGAACACTTTTATAATATCCTGATAGAAGCCAGTGCTGATCATTTTGTTATCCAATACCTAACCTTACCAATTGAAACTATTTAAAGATACCTATTGCACTCTCATATGTAAAGAGAATTTGACTCAATGATATATTCTTTTGAGATATCAGCTAAATGAACAACAAAACCCAACATCATAATAATCATGGTAGATTTGAGTCACAGTTGCACAAGTTAAATGCTTTCAAAAAGTTGTAAACGTTTTCTTATATTTTATCATAATTTGATTTTGACTGGCATCAGCAAAGCAAGAGCATGGAATTTAGTTCATCTGCAGCCTTAAATGCACCACCACACTAATTGCAGATTAGTTATCACTACTAGGAATTTCATAGATATATATTCACTTCTCAAAGTCTGAATATGTATGGAACTCATATAGGACCAGTACAGTCTTTCAGAAAACCAAAATCAGAAACCCTACTTATTAACAAATACAAAGCTTAAAAGTTGTTGCTCACCTGAAACGATCAAATTTTAATATAATGACAGACAAAGCTTGCAAAATTCTTTTGAATGCCATACCAGATTGAGTTACAACCCCAAACTCTACCTGAAGATTTCCGAAAGTAAACATTAATAGTATGATTTTAGCAATGTTGCCTATATTGAATACAAAGAATATTATCACAATATACCATCATGTAAATTTAGTCGACGCACCTCTCCTCTAAAGAACCTTGGGGCAATTATTAAACTTGGAATAATAAGCACGGAAAAATCATAGGCATTGCTGAAGAGAGCAAGATGCCTGTTCCAAATTATAAGCTCTCTTGCATTTTTCACCAAGGCTGAAAAAAAACCCTGCTCAGGAGTTTAAACAGGAAGAATTTATTTAAATTTTAAAAAAGAAAGAGTAATGCACAGTATCTTTCCATCTTATTGTCTCTAGTGAAGCCCTAGGTCATTTTAAAGGCATGCATTTCTCTCAGACTTCTATAGCACTGTAAAGACTAAGTTTCCAAATATGTTTGAAGAAAAGGGGGAAATAAATAACTACTTAACACTTAAGTTGGCTACATAGATGAAATTTCCGAAGCACTTGTTAAGTAATTGCATATGTGAAACACTAAAAAAGGTTAAGTGTACCTTAATTGAAATGGACTCGTGTTCTTCACCCCTGTAGAAAGCAATGGACTCTGCATTATCTCGTATTCTAACCAACGAATACCTGAAGTCTGCCTCCTTTTGTAAGCCCTTCATAGAATAATTGAGAACCCTAATAAGAGTTAGCAAGAGCATCTTAGTTAAAGAATACAAGATTATACCTGCCATTGACCCAAAACATTACCTGTAGCTTCAAAAACATTATCTTTTGTCCAAAGATCCAGATCGTAGAAAAAGTGCCAATAACTGAATAGAGCAGAAGAAAATAAACCAGTTCTGGTGCAATAGACCTGATTGTAACAAACAATATTTCTTCCGAGGATTTGTTATATATAGCATAAATAAATTTGAAAAAATTAAAACTTGCTCCACGCACTTGCAAAATGTAAATTGCAAGACAACAATATGCCAAACATTACAAAGTAAAATCTCAATACAAACAAAGTCACAAGCCCAAAATAGTTGCTCACCATAGTACACCTGTAAATGCAAAGATATTGATCACTTTGCTTGACGTCAATGATATGATATCAACAGCATTTCTCACAAAGCTTGCCACATCTTCACATATCCTTTGATCAGGATTATCAAGCTTTCCTTCCATTTTCAGATCAAAATATGCCCTATTTACTTTATAGAAACAATAATCAATTTCAGTGCCTGATATTTGTGACATTCAATAAAACTATGCAAATGCAAGTAAACAACAAAAATAGAAAATAGAATCTAAGCAATACTCACAAGTGAAGCATACACTGAATGATTAAAAAAAAAGCCTCATACCAAAATAGTTAGAGAGGAGAAAATCTGTTAACCATATGCGCCATTCAATGCAAAGGAGATCCTGAAAAATAACCAGGAAAGTAATTTTTGAGAATTGCCAATCAATGTATTTCTGTTTCTATGGCAAGGAAATATAAAGCTTTGATTAAATCTAATTCCAAAAAGATTAAAAGCAGCCTAAAATATGATATTTACCCAGTTGCAACTTAGATTCAGCAAGCTATTAAATTTGATTTGTATAAATAAGATGACAAACAATTAAAGTATCATAAATGGCATTGAATTCTCTATTAACACTATGTTCTTCAGATATTTCTCTTTGTTTTGACAAGACGACCCTTTTCTAACTATAAGATTGGAAGGAGTGCACAAGGCACCTTTACCCTATGTTTTGTTCAACCACATCTAAAAATCATGGTCATCTACAAATTCCAATATAGGGACAAGGACCATGAGCCTGTCCCCACATGGCTTAACCCACATCTCACGGTGGTAATATTGAAAATACATTATGCTAACCATATTCATTTACTCCCATAATTTGACTTGAAATCACATCTGCTTCCAAATTTCTTGGTGACTATATTCATACAAGATAGTTGCATGCTTATTCATATACTAACATCTCCATACCCTGTTTTGAAGTGGCATACCCATACCTGGACCAACATCTCCAAGTGGCTATATTTATGTATAATATAGTTATACACTTCTTCATTTTCTCATTGATTTGAAATGGCATCCTTGTTGCCCAAGTTCTCATACACCCGTCTCCAGCTGTCTGTGATAACACCTTAGAGACTGTTAAAACAAAGTAAAGGCTTACAATGTATTGCACTTCAATACATAGAAAGGGACATGTTGTGTACCTCATCACAACTTCATTTAGTTATGCATTATGTTGCACTAATCCGTGATAAGCTCACACTTTATTATATTAAGTTGTCCTTACAAGTGTCAAGATTTATGATGTAAAGGCCCCTTACAGAAAATTAAGCCTTAAACTTATGTAACTACAGTACATTAGACTAATTATTACTTATGGAATTTGATTGAATGAATAAGATTGATTATGGGCTAGTTACCCCTTACAGATAACTTATGCCCCAAATTAAGATTTTACCATCTCTTGTATAACAGAGGTCAACCCCTCTCTCTTTATATCATGAATCATTTGTTCGTTTGTTACAAAGCTGGAAACAAGACGAGATTACAGTCTATCATATATTTGCAATCACATTATAATCGTTCGGTGTGCAAGTGCCCCGACACTTTGACTTCATTTTCTGGTGTTATTTTGTTCTTCCTGCTGTTAATTTTATTTTTGTAGTAGAAGACCTAATACTTAAGTCCAGTTAATGTTTATCCAAGAAGTATCTATGGGAAAACAAATCTAAATTGCTGGAAATTAAATGTCTTCCAAGTGGAAGAAAATCATTATAACAATTGCATTATTCATATAAATTTCAAATTAAACTGCCAATAACTAGATACATGAACAACATACTATAGCACACCAGTAGAGAACAAAATATGTACATGGAGGATACTTTGTAATATATAAACTCTATAGTGTATACATGAGAAGAGTACTTGATTAATTCTATGAAGATTTCTGGATTCAACTTTGTATGAGTTTTTTTGCGAAAAAAACTCATACACAGTTGAATCCAGAATCATGGACTGTGGAAATCTAACAAGTGTAAGAGTACTTGATGTCACAATTCACCGTGGATGCAAAATAGAATATTTTTGGATCCCTGTTCTCCCTTGCCCAGATGTCCTTCAAATATTATGACTGAAATCCTTAAACACAAGGGGGTCGCATATATGATGCCATATCTTTATAAAATACATGACTATATAGTGAAGGGGGCAATTACTATAGATTAACAAACTGGTATGCCCTATGTACTCTGCCATTGACGTATATTAGTAGTGAAAGATAAAGGGACCATT
Source organism: Cryptomeria japonica (assembly GCF_030272615.1). Lineage (NCBI taxonomy): Eukaryota > Viridiplantae > Streptophyta > Pinopsida > Cupressales > Cupressaceae > Cryptomeria > Cryptomeria japonica. Next base: position 542,048,786 of record NC_081415.1, read on the forward strand.
CTAGAAGATGAAACAGTTGCTCTTACATGTATGATTCTTCATCTTTAGGGTGTTATTATTCACCTTCTATATGTGAGAGTTTGTCTTTCAGATGCTTATTGAGAATAACGGTAGGATTTGTGAAGTTTTGCAAACTAGAAGAATTTGTGCAATGTTGTGCTGACCGTAGAAGTCATGTTGCCTTATGGAGCCACAAAAAACTAATATCAAATGGAATAAACAAACTACATTATGAGGATGTAATATGTTTATGTCTGGCTTATATAATCCAACCAAAAATCATTTGTATCGACCTAGTAAGTTCCTGAAACAAAAAGCCTGTAAACCAATTTGTAGACTTCTTGTCATTGCACGTGCCACCACAAAAATATGCAAGGATGTAGAAACCAACATTGTCTAGATTTATGACCTGTTGTACAGAAATAACTACAAATCATAGAATGAAAGACAAACCTTCTGCAAATTTAGAGACAAGCTGCTTGGACTGATTTTGACCAGGATTGTTTATGGTGTAATGTGTTGTAGATGTGTGAGAACATCCTCATCATTCTATAGTTGTACTATTATATCCTAAACCAGAATTCTTAGGTCTCGTTACTACTTCAAGACTACTTCTAACCCCTTCGTTATATTCTACCAAACTTTAGCCATTGTAGACCCTTTATTCAAAATCTTAAAACTAATACCACATGATTTTGGTTAATGGTTATATTTTTTAATAAAAACAATTCAAGTAGCAGCATCAATGCACCATTCCCCACTATGCAGTGTTACCCTTTCCTTGTAGGACAGAGACTAGCAATAACGCAAGGGGTTTCCCTCATACCCCACAAGCCAGGGCCAATTGTTGTTTCTTGACAGTGCTTGTGTGTAACCACTGGAAAATGAAGCATTGCATATGAAAATGTAATTTGCTTTATCTTTCATAATAATTCCTTCAAGACATAGCTCTTATTGCAGACAATAAAGGATTTTCAAAACTCATTTTCTCCTAGATAAAATTCAAGAGTTGTTGTCAACTGCCCCTCCCAAGGATGAGCTAGCAGTATACAACATGACATCAATTATGCAGCCAACTGTGGCAAATCATGATGGCAATATACAAGGATTCTAGATCCCTTGGTGGCGCGGTGCATGCATAGAAAATTGTGATATTATGTACCCTTCTCGCATACAAAGTAATGCACATGGTTTGCATAGTACAAGGATTCCCGAACATCTCCAGATGCATGCATGTCACATTGTGACACTATGTGCTCTTCTAAAGTTCAAAATCAATGATACAAATAATTTACATATATATAATCTGCTCTCTGTTTGTATGCACCATTCTATTCTTATTCATTTCCCATTCATCTCGACAATTTCTTATACTGCAATTGTTATTATGATCTATTTCTGAAGAAGAAGAAACCGTACCACAACCAAATCCTGCACATGTGACCCATTTAAAAACTAACCTCCCATCCTATACCATGGAATCCAGGCCAAACCTACAGTGCCAAAATGAATTTTTATCGGTGATGATATCCACCCTTTGATTCTAACTCTTAAAATAAGGTTTCCCTGCCCAAACTAATCATATCCCAGATATTCAGGATATCTAATCTCCAATACACACTAGAGAACCTGTCATTTTCCTGTTTTGACCAGGGTGACTCATTTGGACATGTTAAAATTTTAGGCCTTCATCAGAAAGATTAACATTATCATCTAAAAACCACTAAAATCTTCCTTATTGGTTTCAATAGGCATAAACAAATTCAATCCAAAGAGCTTATTTGAATGCTTAACATAAAATACAGAACTATAGTCTACAGAATAGTTTTGTCTCACATATTGTAGCTATTAACATGACTAAAGATTAAAGTTATTAAACATTTGTAACACCTAACAGAATTTATATGTCCAACAGAGCAGTTAAAAGCACAAGAGAATTGGAAAAGTAAGGATGTGTACAAAAGATCTGTAAAGATCCAAGAAATTCACCAAAACCTCTATAGACTCCAAAGACATATCAAGATCAACAAAATAGAGGAGAGCTGCATTGCTACTCCTACCAAAAACTCTCTACTTCAAAAAGGTGAAGCATGGAACACAGGCTATGCTTCCTCCAAATTCAATTCTGATTGCATATATGGATTCCTCTCACAAAGTTATGCACCTTCAAAAAAGGAGACCTAATTTTAAGTCTTATGCAGAAGTTGTGACCTCTGCAAGTTCCAGAATTTTTTTGGCACAGTTAAGTGGCAGTTATTCAAGTGTTAGTGATGGTTATGTAACTTTTGCCTGCTTATCATGAATAGTACTATAGAGACAGTTTCACAACCATCAGAGTGGCTTCATAACGACTGGTATCCTAAGCAGCAATTCCACCCTGTTTTAACTGACAGTTCTGCACAAAGAAAAAGTAATAACAAGAAATAATTGATCTTCTCATTTTGAGTGTCTGGAATCCTTTGGTATTCGAAGGGATGTTACCAAAAATGCATAAGAAGAGTCATGGGCTAAGGAATTGGAGGAAGGAGTATTGGATTCAATTATTGAATCTATAAGTAGGTAGCAGAGAGTAGTCAGCTGTTCATAAATGATGTTACTCTGCTGCTCGTAATTCTTAATTTCTTTCCATAGCAGAACTAGGAAAATAGGACACTAACAGAGAAAGTAATGTTATACTTGTTAGAGCTATTTGTATTTGCTCCATTGATGAAGGCAAGAAGATGATGATGTGCAGCAGCTGGTTTTCCACCTTAGATTTTCCACATTAAAAATCCCTTATATTGTGTTGTTTGTTTTCCTTCTTTCTATGTTTTTATGGTTCTGTAAGTAATGTATTCATTCTAATGTACATTCTACTACTATAACGAAAGACTACATATAAGCAATTACAAGACAATGCTTCTAAACGAAACAATCGTGAACTAAAGACTGATATAGAAACTAACTAAAACAACTAAATATTACATAATGACCATGTCATGTCCCCTCCTTGATCATTATATATATCCTAAATGAGGCAAGTATTACTATTGATTAATATAATGATTAACAAATGATTATTTGAAATTTTATTTATTTATTAAATAAATTATTTAATTAAATATATATATTAATATTTATTCTTGACATGTGATAAAGTCAATTATTAAAATAATGTTAAACATATTAAATAATGTTAATATATTAAAAGAAGAAATGAATTATTAAATAATATTAATATATTAAATAAAATTAATGAAGTCAAAGGTTGACTCAATTCAGATATGGTCAATATGTCAAGGAAAGAACAGCGACTATTCAGATTACGATAATATGGGAGAAAAAGCCCGATACAGTGTAATAGAGGAAAGAAGCGTTTAAATGATCAAAGACAGTGATATAAAAGATTTGCCTATATCATGTGCAGCGATTAAAGTAACTGATTATAATATACAGCGATATTGAAGAATGGGAAGAAAAGATATTGAAAAAGACGACGTCAACTCTTCAGGCAGCGATATTGATAAACAAACATCAGTATCATATACAGCAGTATTAAGGTATTGAGGAAACTACATACCAACGTCAGCACATATAAATTGACTCAGCATCAACTAAATTTGTTTGTATCGACTTGTTTGTTGGTATCGGTTGGTATCGACTTGTTAAGTAAATATGTTTGTTAATGATTCTCTAAACAAATACAATTCATGAAAAGGTGCATTTTAAAATACACAAAAAGATATATGAAAGAAGATGACCAGTGGATATGACCGATGAATAAGATATAAATAAGAATTAAAATGAAGATCGATAGGGGGGGGTGGTCTCGGACGTGTGAGTAAAAATAGAGTATCATATGAATTTAGAACAGACAAATATACAGAGATAAAGTGAAAAAGGAAATATATCATATACACAGTAGAATAAGGAAGTGAGAAGAAGCCGATATAAACAATATATATATATATGCAGGCATAAAAGAAATTTTATTCAGATATGAAGGGAACACGAGCAGATTGGTGAATAAAAATAAATGAAGATATGGAAGGAGTATGTATGCAGATTTGGTAGTGAGAATATATATAGAACATTGAAGTGAATCAATGATGGAACACCTATAAATATGCATGAGAATTGTTGTAAGACATTTTTGGGAAGAAAGTTTTGTGGCAGATTTGTAAAGGATAGATGTACATCATTCAAGATCAGAAGTCGTAATCAGAGAAGGTAAGGAAAGGAGACGGGAGGACTGCAGGCAGCAACTGCGGATTTCAATCTGCAGGCGGCAACCTACGTCTATGAACGTCAAACAGCAGGCTGCGGACTGTGAACAGTTAAGAGGTGTTACGGGTCATAGGGTATATATGTGTGTGGACGTGTGTGCCACACACACACATATATATTAATGCATATTTATGAATATATATATTACTGAATATTTACTTATATGTATGTAGCAATAAATATAGGTAAGCATGCAGAATATTTATGTATATCTAGGATCAACAAAGAGGATTAAGGAATATGTAAGTGTATAAGTAAATTATGGACGGAAAAAATGATAATGAATTGTAAAATGTAATATGAATAATGTGACTATATGATGGAGGCTATTGGGAGGAAATTCCCTTAGCCTAATGAAGGGATTATGATAATCCTTGGTAGGCAGTATATACTGAGTATCTATATGCATATATGTATGGCTTGGGTGACAAAGGTTCATCCAAGAAGAGACGGATCTGGCCTGTTCTCTCTGGTAGACTTGGGCAAGGAATCGATCATATATGATGGTCTTCCTTGGTATGGCCTGGGTGTAAGAAATTACATCCAAGACAGGAATCGAACTAACCTTAGATCTCCTGGTATGGCTTGGGTGTAAGAAATTACATCCAAGACAGGAATCGAATTAACCTTCGATCTCCTGGTATGGCTTGGGTGTAAGAAATTACATCCAAGACAGGAATCGAATTAACCTTTGATTTCCTGGTATGGCTTGGAACCAAGATGGGTTCCAAGAAGGCGAGCTTCACAGCCGCCTGAGGACATGTCCCAGTATTGCACTCATATCCTTTTGTTAAATAAGAATTGAGATTAGTGTTAATTAAATAATTGAAGTTTTATTGCAAATTAGATTAGTTATATGTATATTTGTTGCATTCTAACAGTCTGTTTTGCAGGTCAGTGATCTCTAACTAGTAGGGACACTACAAACCATTATATGAACATTAATTACTCTAATACTTGTTGATGGGTGTTTTATGACGACACCAACACAAAATAAAATACCAAGGTATCTTATCCTCTCTTGAGCAAAATCCCGTGTATGCTAAGATTGCGAAAGATCATGCAAGTGACTCCAAGGTTCTTCTCTATCAAGTCTTGACATGTGGATAAGCTCAATAGTCATTGTGATATGCTGGTAACACAGAGAGACTTACGTTTGAATCATTCTACACTTCTTCTGCAGTGATGGTTGGAACTTCTTCACCGAATATTGCAACCTCATGATGCTTCTTTTTCGAATGGACACAACTGAAATGAACTGAAATTAAACGGGAAGGGTTAGAGAGTCTATTCTACTCGTAAGGACAATGATATCAATGGATGGTGCTCCAATGGACGAATTCCACATTAAGCAAGTTCTGCTTCGCCCAGCTCAGCAACAACTCTACAAGACCAGTGCAATCTTCCAAGGGTTATCCAAAGAATTTTCATATCATAATGAACATCATCATAACAATGTACATTCAATGATCGAAGTTAAGCATCCATATAAAAAAGGATCGGGCTAACTTTACACTACAAATAGAAATCATTTAAATGCAAAAAGTATGAGCCATTGAAATTCATCAAACATTGCCACATTCTCCATCAAAACCAAAGTACTTCATCTAACAATTGAGAAATTGGAAGAACACCATGCAACAAGTTGAAATAAACATGAGTCCACCACGTCTTCAATGAAATCAAATTTTATTTCTTCAAGTCTTACAACAATGTCTTCTTCTCCTACTCTACTTCTACTCTAAGGAGCCAAAGCTTTTTACTTGAACTAATGAGCTATTTATCTAATGAATTACAAATGAGAAGGCAGGGCCTTTTATAGAGATCCTCCCACGAATGAACGACCCAGATTGATTTGAAATCAAGGGCCAAGATTACACCATGCAAACCCTAATTAGGGTTTGAACAAAAATGACCTATGTGGCACCAAGTAGTGAACCTGTCAATTAATAAGGCATCACGTTCATCATGTATTTAATGGCACATCACTCAAATAAGGCAACCACTATAGATTAAATAGGCCACCACTCCATTATACATTTAATAGCTCATTGCCCAAAATAGGGCGCCCACTATCCCTTTCCTTGGCGGCCTATGCAATGAATCTGATCATGACAGTTGGGAGACATTTGATTGGCTGGAGAAGGTGACGAGGTGCCACCTCAGCATGTTGAATGTCATGTGGACCTGATGACTCATCACGAGGAATATTCCATTTTGCATCATTTTGTGATCAAGGTTCTAACTTTGATTAGCTTTTCTGAAATTATCTTTCCATGATCATTTTCTTCCTTCCATGTACTTGCTTGGGAATTCACCTTCTTGGAATATCTTTCCTTGTTGATGATTCTATCATTCTTGAAGTCTTTCATACTTGAATTGGATCACAAGAACTTTGAATGTCTTCCTTGAACGTCTAGAACTGGAATTCTTCCTCCTTGCTCTTTCTTGACTGGGATCTTGGACTTCCAGAGGAAATTCAAGATAGTTGTAAACTCTTCTCATCTGTACTTGGATGTCACAAACTGGATCTGCTCATCTTGGACCTTCGTGCCTCTTGACGTCCTGATGTTGTCTTTGGATTGGATACATGAATTCTTGATGTTTTATCATTTTCTGACATTTTGTAGATGGGCACATTTGGAGCATGAAGAAGGAATTTCTCCATAGTCAAATTTTTGAGTTTCCATTTCTAAGGAATCCTTGAGCACATATCGATCCTGGAGAAGGAAAAATTCATTTCCTTGTGAAGTTCTTCCATTTCCTGTTCTATGAATGCTCGTGCCTGCTTTGTCCTGAAGGAGGAATTTTCTGACATTCAATCACTTTTTCCATCTTTCAAGAATTCTGACCACTCTGGAGTCCAAAGGAGAGTTCTCAACACTTAGTCAATTTTTCACTTTCCTGGAATTCTGCATACTTGGGCACATTTTGGCATGGAAGGATGAATTTTGCAATTTTTCAAAAATCTTTCTCTGCCAATGAAATGTACTCGATTCCCTATCCTGGGCGCGAATTTGAGGTGGAGGAGGAATTTTGATGGGGAGGAAAAATCCTCCTTGACCAAGGAAATGTGCTCTCCTCTTGTCCTTAAACACAATTTTGAGGTAGTGGAGGAATTTTGTCAAGGAAGGAAAATCCTCCTTGACGAGGAAATGCACCCTCCTCATGTCCTTGAGTGCAATTTTGAGGTAGTGGAGGAATTTTGCCAAGGAAGGAAAATCCACCTTGACCAAGGAAATGCACTCTCCTCTTGTCCTTGAGTGCAATTTTGAGGTAGCTGAGGAATTTTGAGTGAAGGATGAATTCCTTCATGCCAAAGAATAGACTTTTCGTGCCTTTGCCATTTTGGGAAAGAATTCCGAAATTAGCCAAAAATTTGATCGTTTGCCTGCTTTTCAACTTTTCCAAATTTAGAGCTGGATATTCAGGAATGCTCTGTCGTTTGTGTCCTGCTAGTTGCCAAATATAGGCTTTCCAAAAATAAACTTACTAAAAATAGTAAGTTCTTCCAAACATCAAATTAGGGCAAACCGGAACACAATGACACTAAAAATAGACTTGCTAAAAATTGACTGCTACTAAAGATAGTAAGTTTGTTTAAAAGCAAAATTAGACCAATCTAGACCATAGTGAAACTTACTAAAAATAGTAAATCCTCAAAATTCGCTCAAATTTCATTGGTAGCTTCCATGAAGGATTCTCATTTCATTGCTTCATTCAGATTTCTCGAAACCCTAAGTTATTGACCTCATTTCTAAGTTTGAAGGGTAAAAACCCTAAAATAGACAATACCAGCTTCCAAACTTAGCCAAATTTCTCCAAAACACTTGCAGACATCCAAAATTTGAATGTTTCTCTTTCATTTCTTCATATCAATTTTTAGGGTTATCTTGACACTTAGTCAAATATCCATCACTCCATTCCTCTGCATGCGCATTCTTTGTTCTATCACTGCAATCTCTTCCTTGGATGATGATATCATCCACTCAACGATGTCCTCTTCTCAGCATCCAAAGTCTTGTTCCCCACAATGTACTTGAAAAAGACAAGAAAACGTTGTGGTGTATAAGTATCAATCAAGTTCATCGTTAGAAAAATGTAAAGTTCGAAGGATAAAACAATAAGCACAATGCATTTCTCAATACATCAAAATCCTAATTCTTGACTTGATGACAATATTAAGGCTATATCATGTCTAGGCTGTATATTCCTTTAGAATCCATTCCCTGCTTAGTCATTTTATTACTTTCAAAGATCAAAATCCAAACCGACAACACCTTACAGCTCATTCCTTAGCATCGGGAGATGACACAAACTGCAAAAGACTTGGCTTATTCAGCAAAAAAAGGGGGTCCCCATTTGCAATGGGGCGATGTGTGAAAACATCACAAAAATACCCTCCCTTAATGGTCATCCTATCAACTACACCAAGTTGCCCCCTAAATTTTACAAACCTTTCCAGGCTCAAAGACTTGGTGAGGATGTCTACAGTCTAGTCCACAATTGGACCATACTAAAAGACCACGATTCCAACTTCAACAAGCCATCAAATGAAATGACAACGAAGTTCTACATGTTTGGTTCGCCTGTGGATAACTGGATTCTTGGCAAGATTCAACACCCCTTGATTGTCACAAAACAACGATGAAGGCCATGCTTGAGACATTTTCATGTCAGAAAGCATCCTTCTTAGCCATACTGCCTCACATGTTGCCTTAACAGTTCCTTGATACTCTGCTTCTGTCGAGGAAAGAGCTACTGCCTATTGCTTCTTACCAGTCCATGTGACTACATTCGTACCAAGACTGAAGACATACCCAGAAGAGGACTTCCTATCATCAACAGAACCTACCAATCTAAATCTAAAAAACCAATCAGCAAAGGATCTTTGTTTCTACTATATAAAATGCCAAAGTCAAGTGTCCCTTTCACATATCTCAGCACACGCTTCGCTGCAACCCAATGTTCAACTTTAGGGGCTATCCTGAAACAAAATTTGTAGCTCATAGCATAACTAAGATCAGGTCTAGTGGCTGTAAGATAGATGAGACTACCAACTAGTTGCCTGAATGTCGACTCATTCACAACAGGTGAATCTAATTTAGCTAATAGTTTCAGGCCTTTCTACATAGTTGTAGATGAAGGTTTGTAATCTTGCATTCTAAACGTATCCAGCAAACTCTTGGCATACTTCGACTAAGAGATGAAAATGCTGACACCTATCTACCAAACCTCTACACCGAGACAATAATGCAAAAGCCCCAAATCTGTCATATCAAATGCCTAACACAAAATCTGTTTAATTTTCTCAAGCAAGTGTTCTTCACTACTAGTAATGATGATATCATCGACATAGATGATAAGAAAAATAATCAAAGCTATAAGATTTCCACAATCCATTCAATTATTGTTTGCAGTTTCTGGATTTGATTGTGTGAGAAAATTTTTAACCATCAACATTTTGAATCACACTCTGTGATTCATCATCAGGGTGCAAGAGAGTTCAAGGAGTTATAAAAAAGTGAGTTGCAAACCTAGGCATCAATATAAAGAGAGAGGAGCGTAATGAGCATGAGGACCTGTTGATGTGTGTTTTATGCACATAACATTCAAAATAAGATACCAAAGTACTTTACCCTCTCTTGAACAAAATCACCTCAGATGCTAAGGGTAAGATCAACTAAAATGATTCCAAGGTTTCTACAGTCAGGTCTTGACGAGTGGGTAACTCAATGGTCGATGTGAATTGTTGTTTTCACTTGGAGACTTACACAAATGTTCAAATCAATTTCTCTTATCATGATATGTGGAATGGGTGTGCTGATAACTTAGGATATGGCAATGTAGTTCTGCACTCAAGAATCACTAAAAAATGGTAAAAGGGAATAGGGCTCAGGAAATCTATTCTAAGCCTAGGAATGTAGGAAATGATGAACAAATTTAGTGGAATCAAACTAGGCAGGGTCTCACCATCAAGTCGAACAGATTTTGACATGAGCTTAGTGCAATCATCTAAGGTAAACTTATAGATTTTCAAATTATCACCATCAAGCATTGACACCGTCCAAGTTGATGCATATCAATGGATGCATAATAATTGAAGTTAAGCTTGCATAAATTTCCAGTTGACCACGCACGCCACACTTACAATCAGCAAGAGGCTAGTGGTATGGATTAAGGATTCCACACAAATATTTCAACAATTCTTTCATTCAATCTAACAAACATGAAAGCGAATTCTAATCTAACTTGAAGGAATTGAGAACCTCGGATGCAAAACAACACTTGAAAGACAAAATCACCATCAAGTCGAACAATGATTTATATTCAAATAGCTACAGCATATACCAACAATTCTACAAAAACTCTCTTACAAATGAGAGGCAATGAGGTATATATAGAGTCATACAAAATGGATGGCAAAGATTAAAACTAAATCAAGGGCCAAGATCATGCCAACAAAACCCTAGAATTGCCCTAATTAGGGTTTACAACAAAAATGGTACCACCAACATATGGCCCAATAGAAAGATATCTAGTCATCAAATAGGGAATCTTCTAGAAGATTTTGTCTTGCATCTCTCTCTCTCCTAGCATACTTCAAGAATCTAGCCAATACAGAATCTAACTTTTCCATGGAAATGCTGGTAAGGTATCCTGCAGTAAATCAATCACGTCCAACGCATCTGAGCAAGCATCCAAAGTGTTCTCCCAATCTGGCATGAGCTTCTGCGAACTATGAACATGAATCAACAAAGAGACCAAATCATCTATCTGACTCTTCTTCAAAGAGTCCAACTAATGAAAATAAATAAGTTTCATTTGTATCTTAATTGTGCTAAGTGTAAACCACTATCCTCACTGACATCAACCCCCAATAACTCTTCAATTGAGGCAAGGATCTTCAACTGAATATCATGAATTGACCCTTCCATCTCTGCACAACTCAGTTGTGTGCTCTCATAAGTTGATTTCTTCATGGCTAATGAACAATGCCAGTCATGGAAATCGTATCTATCTCCACTGTGCACAACATTCTCCCTGACCAATGTGGACTTAGGAATCTTCTTCAAAGCTCTGAGGCGTGGAATAGTCTTCTCCTGAATAGGTCTAAATTCTTCCCAAACTCCCTCTAGATACTATATTTTGAATATGAGCCATGTTGTCCTGTCAAATGCATGGACAAATTGAGTAAGGAAACAATCCGCTTATCTCTTTGTATTTTCAATCCACTTCTCCACCTCTGAGAGTGTATCTCTCGCTGCCTCATAATGTGAATGTAGTCCACAATCAATTGCAATAGGGGAAATAAGGGTGGGAATCTCACACCTTATCCCTGCACTATAATTTCAAAGTCTGATATTCTCTTCTTTTTACTTCTCTTTTTCTTCAATTTCTCTATCCAATCTCGCACTAATTGCCCTAAGGTTATCACCAACCTCCTAAAATTCCTGCTCTCCTGTACGGATGAGGGCAACTAAAGTGATCTAGAAATCCATGGGAATAGCAATGTTGTCGTCACACCTGCAATAGGAACAGCCACCTGAGCAATCCGCATTCCTGTCTCGTCTCTAGCTGTGTGACAAAATCTCAACTCTCTTAGGCTTTGGCTCCTTATTGCTCCTAGCTAAGTAGTCATCAATGTCATCAATAGGCTATGCCTCTATCATTTTCTTACTTTTCTCCATACTCTTCATTAGCCAATCAGGGATAGTGGCCATCTCCATACCATCATCGAGACACATCTCTTGATCAAGCTCTCTCAACGTCGAGATAACATCATCATCATCATCAGGATTATTCTTGGTCAAATCACATACATTCTTTCACAAACTAACCTCTAAAAGGACAGTAGGGGATCCCTGTTGATCATCATCCTCATTAGGTGGAGCAGATGTTGCTGTGGCATGTAAATCCTAAATATTCTCTGGTGGTATCACTGTGTTGGAACATTGCTCAATCCCCTTGTTTTGTTCTGGCATTTCAACTTCCTTGATTGATGAGACACTGAGGAGCAGTGAAGGAATGATAGTCTTTTGCTTCTTCTTCTTCTTGACCTCCTCAATCTTCTTCCCTCTAGCCTTGACTTCTCCTGGTGTGTTCTTCCTTCTCTTGGCAGCTTGACTCTTCTCATCCGCATGAATACTGATATCACTGATAGTCCTCTGATTATCTTCAGAAGAGGATTCCTCCTCTTTCATCTTTTCATAAGTGAAGGTGACACCCATATCAACTAGCTTGTTCATCTGAATATCCTCCCATGCTTAGGAGAAACTCAAGACCTTTCTCATCAATATATTCAAATCTATTTCTTCTGGTTCTAACCAATTAGGCAATAGAATCGCCTTCTTCATTTCATTTTCATATTGTGGATGCATATGATCCCTATCATCTAACACTTGGTCAGGAATGAGGAAAAGTCCACACTTCCTCATGAAATCCACTGACATTCTGGACCACATTCTTCTCTTTACTGCCTGCTCGTCCATCAGGTTGGCCCAATAAACTTCTATGTCTACCTTATGGATGAACTTTTCTCTCCTGATCCTTCCAACTTTCTTATCTGGATCAAATCTTTCTCTTCTCTTGTATGTTGCAAATTGGTAGAATGCAAGTTCCTCACTGATCGTGCTAGCTGATAAGGCGGACTGGCAAACCTCCAATGTCTTCCCAACTGAAATAGGAAATGACATGCCCGTTTTGTACTTTTCCTTCTGGATAGAATCAAACTCCAGAAGGTGTCTCACCACTTCCAACAAGATCACTCCGTCAGAAGGATACCTAGGAAGCCTATAGGGTTCGAATTGAAATCCATGAATCCTAAGGTATGTGAAAGTAGGAAACTATATATACCACGATCCATATTTCTCTATCAGCTTCGTTGCCTCCTTGGACAACCTCCTGTGGACTCCACCTTGCAACATTTGCGTTATGTACATTGTGAATACATCATTCACTCTTATAATCTTCAATTCGATACATGTTCAGTTGTGGATAGCACTCATAACCCTTGAATTGTCCTTGTCCATTCCTGACTTCGCCTCTGCATATCAATCCCTTGTATGTAACAAATCGTGCAAGCAAGTACACCAAATAGGAAGTCATGGCAAATGACCTAGACCGCTCCACATTCCTCAACTGAAAGTCCAGATTGTCACTTATGATTCTAGACCAATTTATCAATATTCCTTTTAAACAATCCTGGATGAAATAGAACATCCATCCTTCGTATAGTGCACCTTAAGGCAACCCCATCACTCGGTTAAGCAGGAATACTAAGTCACTATATTCCTCTTTGAAGTCTGTGCACATGAGTGTCTTGGGAGCCTTGGAATGATGAGTCCTAGGCTCGATCATCCACTCCTTGTTTACTATGGTCTTACACACATCCATCTTCTTCTTATATTGGTCTTCATATTCATCCTTAGTTATATCTTTCATGTCCACTCCTCGTGGAATTCCAAACACCTCAGTAATCGCATCCTCAGCAAGGTAGGCAATGATGGCACCCTTAGGAGTCTTGATCATTCCGGAGCGAGGATCATAACATCATGCACACTCCAGGATAAGCTCGCTGCATTGTATGGATTGCGGAAATCCAGCGATCTGATAAATGCCACTCTTCATAATGTTCACATAGGCTAGGGAGGGAATCTGGCTCCCAATTCCGAACATATGCTGTCGCATCTGGTTCATGTTCAGAAAATGCATGTTCGTGTCTGGAACCTCCTTCCATCTGGACGACATCTTGGATTCTGGATAGAATCCAATCTCAACTATCTTTTGTTGTTCTCTCCATCCTTGAGTCCGGACTTCGACATCGTACCTATACAAAGCTAGAAGTTAGAACTTCGGAAAATATTCCTAACAAAATTTCTGATTGCCTAATGATTTAGACTAATTTGGGTTTGGAAATCAGGAAAATAATCCACATTCTCAATAGATTTCAACAATTGAATACAAAAATGTGCCAAAGTTAGGGTATAAAACCCTCAAGAAATTCATTAAAATAAATAATTTTCAGACCAAAGTCTGAAAACACCTCCTTATACTTAGAAATTATGTTCAAATTAGAATGCAAAAGAGTATACCGGATCAAACAATGACTAAGGAAAGGTGTGAAAGGTTGTGTTTTCACACAAAACTATGTCTGAAGTCACCTTCTGAAGTCAACAATGGCTGCCAGCAAATCTGAAGACAACCTACAACTTCACAAATTAATCTCTAAAAAAAACATGTTGCAATCACCCCAAATGTGCACAAATTTGATGAAAATCAACCTCAATGATGAAAGTGATCATATCCAAGAATGTAAGTATGGCTAGTAAAAAACAAATTTATGAGGAAAAGTCTGGAAATTAGTTGTTTCAGACTCACCAGCACTTTGCAAAGTAGTAAAAATCCTTGAAAATGATCAAAAAACAACGAAGGAATGAGCTCCAAGCAAAATCGCCAAAGTGGGTAGGTGGCTAGAAATGAAGATTTTCTAAGGACAGCCCCCCTACAATGGAGTTTCAGACCTGCAACAGCGTTCAAATGGTCTGAAAAATGCACTAAAACTCCACAAAACACCTCCGAATGCAAATCGCCTAAGTTGGAATTAGCTAAGCAATGAAAATTGAAGTCTGAAAATTAATTACCAGCCAACAATGGAGGTCACATAAGCTCAACAATGGCGAAATGTCAGATCTGAAAACAATTATCAGCATTCTCCCAATAATGGCACCACAAATGGTGAAGAGAATCACCAAAAATGGAGGTGAAAATCCTCCAAAACAAAAATTGCCCTCTTCCAAAAATCGTCTAAGTCTGAAAATGAAGCTTCAATGGCACTCAAATGGCAGCTAAAACAAATCGCCCAACTGGAAATGGAGGAAGAAAAATAATAAAATCAACTTGCAGCTCAATGGTGTCAACTTGACACTTCACCAAAAATCACCAATTGGAGGAAAAATTGCCCTTTGCAAGCATACACTTGGCAAATATAATAATTAAATAATGCTAGGATCTCTCTTTTTAAACTTGCTTTCACCATCAACTTTCACCACACAAGCAATGTGGGATAAAAAACTTGTTCTTATACTTGCCTGGCAAAAAAAAACGATTTGCTTCTATAAGGTAAATTTATTTAATGCTCATTGCAAATCATTTATTAATTGTTTTTTATTTTTAAATAATCATTACTTTTCATAAAAAAACAATTACATGTGGGTCACTTTATTAAAATATTTAAAAATTTAAATCAAAAAATGACCAAATGGGGAAAATCGATTCAACTTGGGATAAAAATCATTAAAAAATCATTAAAATATCCCCTTAAGGGAAAATCAATCCAAGTAGGGATAAAAATCCCTATCAAAATTTCATCAACTTGCACAAAAATGGGTCCAAGGGAAAATCAATTTGAGTCTAGAATGAAAATTCCAATTAAAACTTCGTCATTTGGCACAAAATGCCCCTTGGGGGAAAATCGACCCTAGTTTGGACATTCAACCGAACATAAAATTATCAAAATCACTCTCAGTGGAAAATCGCCTAGGGTCTGGAATGAATATCCACATAAATATCCACAAAATCTCATCACAAAAGGGCCCTGGTGGAAAATCGATCCATGTCAAGAATCATCACAAATGTCATCTGCAACCCCATCCATACTCCCAGTGGAAAAACGAAGGTTGTCAGTCAGGAAAAAATCGCAACACAGTCAAAATTAATCATCCTGGGGGAAAATCAACCCTATTATAAATTCTTAATGGTGGAAAAATGGGGCATGTCTGGATTCCTAGGGAAATCCATGTCCAGTTTAGATTTTGAGTGGGGGAAAATCATGGGTAGTCAAGAATATGAGGGGAAAAGCAACCCTAGTGTGGAATTTTGACCTTTTAACCCTAAGAATATGGATTTTCATCCGGAAAATGATGATTTTTCCACTCAAAATCACTAGGAAACTTCAAAACTCAATAAAACTCATCTGGACTTGGGCAAATTTGCCAAAAACTTGAGCAAAACAAAAGGAAACCTATCCAGATAAAGTGCAAAATCAACTTGAATAACTTTCTAGGAGCGAGAAAACAACTCCAAAAGATCTAAAAACACCTTAGCACTTTAAAATCACTGACGTGGACGTTCAAAAATACGTTAACGCTCAAAAGGTCTACACTTAGACAAAATTAGGATCATTTAAAATCTCATCTTTACGTGCTTGACCTATAACTTCAAAAAAAAACCTAAACGACAATAGGCATGATCAAAATTCCAAGACTCGGGCATGGGAAACTCAAAATTGCCAACTATGTTGCCAAAACCCTAAACTAACCAATGCGGAAAGAAAGAAAAGAGGGGGTCCCCATTTGCAATGGGTGATGTGTGAAAAGGTCACAACAGGAGCAAGGAGAACCCAAGGTAAAAAAATACAAACAACACAAAGCCCCTTAATACATATAATAAGACCACAATAATGCCAGCCTAATAAATCTAAAAAGCTACAATAATAATGAAAGAACAAGAAAGATAAAATAAGAAAAAATAATAACGGAAAATAACTAAAGAGCAACTATAAATACAAATATATACGTGTGTGTGTGTGTGTGTGTGTGTG
The DNA here is from genome assembly GCF_030272615.1 of Cryptomeria japonica. Taxonomy (NCBI): domain Eukaryota; kingdom Viridiplantae; phylum Streptophyta; class Pinopsida; order Cupressales; family Cupressaceae; genus Cryptomeria; species Cryptomeria japonica. The sequence continues at coordinate 542,065,653 of NC_081415.1, forward strand.
TCTGTGTGTGTATTAAGTTATGTATATGCTAATATGTATATATGTGTGTGTGTGAAGAATCATAACTAGAAAAAACAACAATCCAACAAGAATAAAAAATGAAGGGAATTGAAACCACGAAAGAAAGATCTAAAAATAAATATTAAAAACAAAAAACAAAATAAAGATATTACACTTTGTTTTCAAATGACTATATTCTTTATTTATTCTTATATTTAAATTAATCTTTAAATATAAGAATAAATTAAAGTAAAGTAACTTGAAAACAAATAGTGGATGTATGTGTGTGTTTGTGTGAAAAAAGACAAAAAATAGAAAAAATAAGAGGAACAATAAGAACCCAACCAAGAATGAAATACAAATGCAATTAAAGAAAAAGTCAAAAAATGGGAGAGAACAAATAAAGAGGCCACATAAAAAATAAAAAATAAAAACAAATAATAAAACAAAAAATAAAACAACTAAATGAAGACAAAAAATATATATTAAAGAGATAGAGACCAAAATAACAGATAAATAAAGAGCACGACGGAAAAACCAACCAAAGAAAAAAGAAGCAAGGAAGGGGCGAGGAAAACGACAAAGAAGAATAAAAGCAAACCAATAGGGGGAGAGGGGGGCACCAAAAACGAGAGGAACTAAAGGAGAGGGGTGAGAGAGGAGAGGGGGGGCTGGAAGGAGGACGAAGGGGGGCCAAAACGAGGGGACCAGGAAGAGAGGAGAGTCATGAAGGGGGATGATGGGGGCTTCTAAGGATCGATAATAAAGGGATGCCAAGAGAGACTTAAACTCCACCCTTCATCACGATTGAGATTGGTGGGGTTATTATTAATTTCGATTGCCTCTTTGAGTTTCCTTTTAAAGAAGTTGTCCCACTTAAACACATACATATCTATATACATATTAGCATATACATATCTTTATACATACACATAGATGTGTGTGTGTGTGTGGATTTGTATTTATATAGTTGCTCTTTAGTTATTTTCCATTATTATTTTTTCTTATTTTATCTTTCTTGTTCTTTCATTATTATTGTAGCTTTTAAGATTTATTAGGCTAGCATTATTGTGGGCTTATTTTATATATTAAGGGGCTTGGCATTGTTTATATTTTTTTACCTTGGGTTCTCCTTGGTCCTCGTGCTCATACCCTTCCTCTCTCTTTATATTGATGTCTGGGTCTACAACTCACTATTTTACAACTCCTTGAACTCTCTTGCACCCTGATGATGAATCACGGAGTGTGATTTGAAACGTTGATGATTCAAAAATTTCTCACACAATCAAATCCAGAAACTACAAACAATAAGAAAAATGATTTCATTACCAACACACTTGACATACAAGTTGGGAACCGAAGGACTTCTCTGAAAGCCTTGCTCAACCAACTATTGATCAATCTTGATGTACCATGCCCTAGCAGCTTGTTTTAGGCCACAAAGAGACTTCATGTAATGTCCCCTTTTCCGCTATAGTTTGTTTTGGGGAACATTAGCCTATTCCGGAGACCCGTAGGCTAGTCGGAAGCAGAAATTAGGGTTTCCTACCTCTAGGGAGATGTTTCTACAGTTTCAAAGACTTACATGTTGGAATTTGTTAGTTTGGATTCTGGATTCCTTCTGGGTTTTCAGAAAGCTTTGCAATGAGGGTACATACATAGCAAGTTATGGAGTTTGACCAACTTACTATTTTTAGTAAGTGGAGGCAGAAGTAGTTGAGTTCTCTAGATTTTTCCGGGTTTTCTAAGAGCTTTGCGATGGTTAACATGCAAACCAATCTGAGGACCTTTTTCGGAACTTACTATTTTTAGTAAGTTTGGCAGCTTCTAAGAATGTGCTAAAAATCACTTTGGAAACACTTACTATTTTTAGCAGTATGCTATTTATAGTAAGTACTATTTTTGGTAGTGCTATTTTTGGCAGGGATTCTGCAACTTAGCTTAGTGGCTATTTCTGGCAATATTATTTTGACACGATCCTGTATCCACTCAGATGACTATTTTTAGCACTTCAGTTCAGAGCTTCAACTTAGTTCAATTTTGGTGATTTCCAGCACTTCAGTTTCCGACTCAATTTGGCAACAATCAGTATTTGAGGAGAAGGTATTTTTAATATATTAATACCTTAGGCATGAGGTATTAATATTTGATTATTTTATGGATGGACCACTTAGGAGGGGAGAAACTATTAATTTTATCCTAGGTCTATTTGGGTGAAATTTCCATATGACTTCAAGGGGGTCGTCATGGTGTTAATATTTAAATTATATCTCAAGGCAAATGGGGCGATTTTCTAAGTATATTGCCTTGGTAATATTTTTTATTTGGAAGTCATAGTTGGGCACCCACTTTACACTTTATTTTATGACACATTTATTAAAAAGGGCGATTTTGGGTGAATGTGAGTTGGGTGAACTTGTGCAAGGAAATGAAATGAAATGCAACGCCAAATGTGGATGAAATGGAATGGCATTTGGTTTGAGCGCATTTGGAGAGCATTTGAATTTGAATTTGGCTGGCAAAAAGTTATAAATACATGCCTTGGGCTCTCATTTGGTATCCATGAAAATTTGTATAACGAAGTGCTACCGGAATGGTGTCAGATTCGTGCTTCGAAGTTGCGAGCTTCCTAGCCAATGTCAGTTTCGTGTTCGAGAGATAGCACCTATAGTTGTGGAGAGACTATTTCTCATTCAGAGGAATAGATAGAGCATATTGGGAATGGTTGCTTCAATTGGTTTTTTGTTTTTGGTGTGAGTTTGTGTGTTTCCGGGTTGCTGGTTGGCATCATGGCTGAAGCGTATTTTCACTCCTAGTTTCCTGTGCGGGCTCCTGTTGATTCTGGGTATTGGCTCTAAAGATTTCTATGCTCCCAACGATAAGATTTGTAAGTTTATAGCCCCTAGTATTGAGTTTCCAAATTTTAATTGCAAATCAAACTTTTCAGCTTAGACGTTTTTGTTAGGGAGTGCATTGGGTTGCGTGTTGAGTATTTGGGGTTATATTTATGTTGTTTTCCTGTTGGTTCTTAGTCGCTATATGCTTATTATCAGTTTGGGTGTGTTGTTGGGTGATTTGAGTGGGTTTTGAAAGAGTTAGGAGCATTTTGGTGTGTTTTGGTGTTGCTAGTTATGCATTTCCAACTTGCTGTCATAAATATCAGATTTTCAAAAGTTGATCATTGGGTGTGCTTTTGAGAGTGTGAGTAGATTGGGTGGTTAGATGATGATTGGAGGTGTTGTTGCAGTTGTCAGCTCATAATCAGCACTTGGCTATCAAATTTCATATTTATTGTAATGCTGGTTAGTAGTACTAGCAGCAACATTTTGGCTTTCTGTTGTCCCACTGCATAAGTGGAAGAGGCTGACTCAACTGCCTATCTTAGATTAGTAATATTTCTTATATTCAGAAATCTTGTAATGAATTTGTAAAGCTAGTTAGTAGTACTAACAGCTATCTTTCAGATTTCTTAGTTGGCTCCCACTACATAAGTGGAAGAGGTTGGCTTGGCCGCCTACCTTGAGTTTGTAATTTTGTCCTTCCGCTGAATAAGCGGTAGAGTTGATATTAATTTCTATTTCTAGTCCTCCTGCTGCACAAGCGGTTGAGTGATTGCATTCTTCAGTTCTTTGGCTTGTGCTTGGCTGGTTTACCGCTAGGTGATTGCATAGTTTTCAATATCCCATTGTATAAGCAGAAGGGGTTGGCTTGCTACCCGAAGATTGTAATCACTTTCAGTTATTGGCATCTAACGATCCGCCTAACACTGTATGCTCTCACCCTCCTAGATTGGGCTCTCGGTGAACAAAAAGTGGAGGGTTACTTTCAGCAGCATTTGGTTTTTATTTTCTAACCATAACAAGTGTGTTGAATGTAATTGTGGAAAAAATTGGGAAAAAATTAAGGGGGATATTACACTTCACCAGTCTGCATACCTACTACTCTTTGCCTACAATCTTGAAACCTTGAGGTTGCATCATGTAGACCTCTTCCTCCAAATCATCATCAAGGAAGGCACTCTTCACGTCCATTTGATGGATTTTCCAACTAGATTGTGCTGCAATGGCTAGAAGCAGCCAGATGGTGCTCATCTTTTCTTTAGGAGCAAAGGTTTCCTCATAATCAACACCTTCTTTCTGTGAGAAACTTTTAGCCACCAATCGAGCTTTGTATTTATCAAGTGTTCCATCAACTTTGTATTTCACTTCATAGACACATTTGCAGCCAATAGGTATCTTCCCTGGTGGAAGATCTGATAGAACCCAAGTGCTATTCTTCAGAAGCCTATGATGTTCAACTTCCATAGCCTTTTCCCATTCAAGAATTCCTTTTGCCTCTGAATAGGTTTGGGGCTCATTGTTACATCCCACTTGTGTCGTAGTTGATTTTGTGCAGTATTTACATCCTGATACATGTTAACCCTAATGCATTTTGATATACTCGTATGATGTATAGTGTACCTAGTTTTATGCTTTAAATGATGGATTTGTTCAGATGATTATGCAAATGTGAGTAATGATAATTATGTTTTCTATGCTAATTTGATGTAATTTGTTTTAGTAAATTGATGAATAGCAGTTAACAATATGATATCATGTTTCACTTTTATCAAAATTTATAATTTGTCAAAACTAGACAAGATTGGATCTAACTAATTTACGTGGGCCAAGTGTGTGCAGGAGATCATCGTCCTCCACGAAAGGAGAGAAAGTATCATCAGGTCGGGAGGTGAAAGGAAGGAAGAACTCAATGCCATTTGGAAACCCTAACCTAAGCCAGGGAAACCTAGGTTGATCTTGTCAGACCTTGTTAGCCAGTGCATTAGCTAACCTGGTAGGTCAGTACATAGAATCTAGGGTTTGTCGCTTCTTGTAATAATTATTAATTATAAATATTAATAAATTATTTCTTTAATCATTAATTAAGTTGACTGGACTAATGTTACTTATATTATATAGATATATATATTTATGTATATATATATATATATATATACACATTACAAATATATCCTATACGAGTACCTGAGTACGGTAGTACGTATATCTGGTCGTATACGTACTACCGCATTCAGGTATTTGTAGGGAGTATAGGTCGCATGTATATATATAAATATAAATAAATATGTAATTTTAAATTAAATTATAAATTGAATGGCAATGTTTATGAAATTTGCCCCTTCTAAAGTTGCTAAATGGTTGACTTGGATTATTTTCTTAATGGAAAGGAAATAAGTTTTAAGTAAAACATTTTAATTTTATTCAACACTAAGCCATGACATATTACTCATCCTATGAGCAAGTCATAATATTTTTATCGGGCTATTAGGAGGATTGCTTAATAAAAAGGGCATTGCAAATTTTAAAAAAAAAGAAAAGACCATTTGAATCACACAATCTGGATATAGTCTTTATCGAGCATTTTTTGAGAGGGACTTGATACTTATCGCTAAACTTCATAACCTATGGAAAAAAAGGGAAGATATTTTATTTTTGGGCATTATGGCGTGAGGAGTGGAAGCTTCTCCTAGAAGCCAAAACCCAGATCACGTGAAACATGAAGCACGCCGAGCATGATTCCTAGGGTGGTTTGGGAAAAATCCGCCTGGTATTAGGGCGATTTGGCAGCAAGGGAAACGCTTTTGGTATACTTAAGCAGAATATGGGAAAGGAATGACATATTTTCTACGATCGGTTTTTGGAAAAAACGGGAGGAACAAGGGTTTTGGCTATGCATTTTCTATTATTCAGCTCTGCTATCTCAAGTTTAGCGGGTTCTGATAGAGGAGAGTGTTGGAATAAAGTCATTGACGTGATACGATATTTCACAGGTCATACTACCTTTCCGACCTGCGTTTTTCTTTTCTTCTTACTGTTATTTGGTTTCTCAATTGGAAATTGGAAGGGAATTATGAATAATGTGTCTGGGGTTATAAAATACTGAAAGTCTGGAAATATTCATGAAATACTTATGGGTTGGAAACCCTTTTGCGTTTTAATGAAACATAATGTTGTTATTTGAGTTCTTAACAAATAACATTCAGTTGGAAATTAATCTATGAAATTTTCGAGTAGGGTTTCAGGTAGTTTGTAAAAGAAATTTGAAGGGAGGTATATCTACATATATATATGTGTATATAAATGGAAGTATATACATAAATATGTGTGTAGGGATGCTTGCAGGTCTGAGATTTACTATTTGTCCTTCTTAAACATGTTTAAGAAGAGAGAACAAGAATTTATGAACTTTTGAGGGATTAACTTTTGGTTAAAAGAAATTACATGTCTATTTCCTGCAGTACATCTATATTTAAACAGATTTGTTCACGGTTTGGAACATTAAGGATGATAGGAGTGAAGGTCTTTATTTCTTATTGTATAACTGTGAAGGGCAAGACATCTCTAATGTGCTAATTCTGCTATTACTTTCCTAGACTAGGAAGTTAAATCTTCAGCAACCTCATTAAAACAACTGTAACCAAACAGCAAAAATGACAGGTCTATTATTTAGATACATTTGTAAAGCCCAGTTAAATTACAGTCTGGAGTAAAATTTTACCCACAGAATCTCTGCTATTCATGAAAATTTAAGTCAGGGTAACACAAAGGATAAGGTCATTCTTAATTTATAACTGAAGTAAACTAAGCCTTAAACCTTAGACATCAAGAATACTCATTGTGTCTGCAAAGGTGCGGGTACAGGTACAAATATGTACCATACTTGGGCATATATTGACAAGTATGTACCAGTGTGTTAATAACTGGTAATACTTGCCGTATACGCAAAGATAATTGTACTCACGTGTTTGTGTATAAGTATCTTGGCATACACTGGTAAGTATATTCCGACATAGCGATACAGATTTGTATCATTCCAAGGAAGAGAGTTCTTTTTTGAGTCAACCTTGAGAAGACTTGACCTCTCAACCAGGCTTCCTGAACTTCTTAATTTAAGATGATAAGACAGCACATGGATAATCTTATTTAATCAAGATCAACCTCTCTAGTATCAGGAAATTTATCCGTACCCTAGCCTAGGAAGGCAGTGGGTGGAAGAGCACGATTGTACATGATGCAGTAGCATCATCATCGGGAGGTTGAATGGTTGATAACACTTGAAATACTTATACTATAACTATTGAACGCTAATCCCAAGATGGTCCTTAGATTCCCTTTTGAGTTCAGCTAAACTCCTTAACCCAGACTTATTGCCGAGAAGGGTGAGATCATTTATAGCGCGAAAACTCGTGCTTACAGTGTAAAACCTTGGCCAAGGTGGTGCTACGTAATGCATACACTAGTCTGATCTTTAGCACCAGATACACCCTTAGTCAGAGCGTCATGCTAGTAGGGAGTTACCCTTAGTGTATGACCGACTAAGTGTGTAGGTCCTAACACCAAGTCTCAGATGGCATTGAATTCTCATATTCCTTTACCTCCTTGCGAAGGGTCAAGCCAGTCCAGAAGGATATGGCACTGGGGACTAGATTGTCTGTGGTTGGGCAAAAAAGTGCCCAAATGATACTTTCCCTCCCCACCAGTTGTCATGTCCCCTCCTGGATCGTTATATATATACCAGAGAGAAAGAGAAAGACCCTAAATGAAGAAATTATTATTATTGTGGGTCCCACTTTTCCCTTCTCAATGGCTGGTGGCTGAAGATAATAGGAAGACCCAAGAAAACACAAATAAAAATTTATCTATTTACCAGCTTGAGAGTTGCTGCTAATTTAAGTGTCCAGCATATCTTTCTGGCAGACCAGATCTGACACATGTCAGAATAGTCTCCCTTGCAACAACTTAAACTCCTTCCAAAATCTTCTAAAAGTGAAATACGAACCACTCAATGAGCCACATCACCTCTTGTCTCCATTCACAGGCATGTCATTTCCTATGCTGCCAATATAATAATCTTCAGAAATATAGTGGGTAACGTGGATCATGGCAATATCATTAAGACATAGCACAGAGTTGACTAAAGCAGTGATAAGTATATGTTTGAAAGCAATTAACGTATGAAGTGATATGCAGCGATTATGTCTTACGGAGATAATATTGTCATCACTAAATGTCAGCGATAATGTCTTGAGAGCAAAGCTCAGTGACTACTCCACTTGGCAGCATGATTTGGTAAGGATATCTAATAGCAACATCATTAAAGAAAATTGATTATATTGATCGATATGTTCACACACAATATCAAGAGTTGATGTCTATATTAATAAAACAATCCGGTTATGAGCAGCAATCATATTAAGAAATGTATTTAATAAACTTACGTTTGTTGAGAACAAAGATAAAACAAGTCAAATTTACTTATTATCAAGATGGTTGATTGGGTCAACTATATGAGAGACGGTTACATTATAATGATCGATCTATTTAAGAATCATCAATGATCAGCAAAATCATTAAGGAAAACAAGATTCTGATTTGTTAAGTAACCAATCAAAGTATAACCTAGGATAAATTAAGAATACGTGTCTATTCAAACATCGTTTCCCATCATATATTAAGACCATTGAATTCACCCGAGATGGGGGGAATTAGGCCAGGGAATGATCAGGCTATATGACAATTGATTTACAGCAGCGAATAGAAGAGGATTCACGGAGGAATATATGAAGCCACGGGAAGGCAATCACAGTCCACGTCCACACTCTGTCCAACATGGTACGGATATACAAGAATCGTAGAAAGTCAAGAGGATTTGTCCAGCATTAGCCTATTACGGCAATCACTAGATCACTGCCAGTACAAGCCTCGTATCAAATAAGAGGATCAGGTCTGGGCGATCAGCAACAATCAAACTTACATATACACTAAAGGAAAATATCGGCAACATCATACACTCTCAGTTAGTAGCAAATATCATGTGAATATACGTGAAGTAATATTAGGAACAACAATCAATATATATACATAGTGTAAAGGTTAAGATCATATTCATGATAAGAAGATCATAAATGGGTCTTCAATGGGGAGAACATAGGAAAAGATAGGAGTTACTGCTGCATAGACAGAGGAAAGAGTAAAGGAAGGAAACAGCGGAGGCGCCACAGGTACGTATATGTGTGTGGATGTGTGTGCAACACACACACATATAAATATACGTGTAGTTTTTAATAGTTATATCATTATTATTATTATAATGTGTAGTTACAGAATTATTATAATGTGTTTTTAATAGTTATGACATAATTATTATAATATGTATGTACAAAATTATGTCATCATTATTACAATGTTGTATGTTACAGAATTTTAGCATAATGTTGTATGTCACAAGATTACAATTTAAGTAATAATGTTAATAGCAATTATAATGACATTGATAATATGAATTATTATGAAATGTTGTATATCAATGAATGGCAATAATATGATTATATGATGGAGGCTATTGGGAGGAAATCCCTGTAGCCTAATTCAGGGATTATGATAATCCCTAGTAGGCAGTATATACTGAATATCTATATGCATATATGTTATGGCTTGGTTGACAAGGTTCATCAAAGAAGAGACGGATCTAGTCAGTCCTCTCTAGTAGACTTGGATGATGAGATGCATCATCCAAGGCAAGGAATTGATCATATATGATGGTCTTCCTTGGTATGGCTTGGGTGTAAGAAATTACATCCAAGACAGGAATCGAATTAACCTTCGATTTCCTGGATGGCTTGGAACCAAGATGGGTTCCAAGAAGGCGAGCTTCACAGCCGCCTAAGGACATATCAGTGCTGCACACATATCCTTTTTAAGAATTGAGATTAGTGTTAATTAAGCAATTGAACTTTAATTGCAAATGAGATTAGTTATGTATATATTTTTGTTGTGTTCTAACAATCTGTTTTGCAGAACAATGATCTCTAACTAGTAGGGACAGTACACCAGTATCATGACAGAGTTTGAAGTTCAGAATTTAGCATCAGTTGAAAAGTACTCTCTAAACCCTATCTCTCTTTCATTTCATGCAAGTTAATTAGTTCTTAAATATTACATGTATGCTTAATTTTTTTAGTTCAATGTACTTAATCTTTCAGTTATCGTTATTCATGTTCCAGTTTTGAATTTATAAAAAATATATATATATATCCATCTTGCTATGCTTATGTTAGCAGTTATTTTTACAACGGTTAGATTATTTGAATGGTTATCTCTTTTAAAAAAATTTAGCATGTTACACTCATAAACACTCTGAATGTTGGCCATAAGAGCAAAATTGACTATGTTCTTCTTGCTATTGCCTCCAGAAGATCTACCCCTCACAAGCTCATCATCCCAATATGTTTTTCCCACCACTTAGGATGGAGAGAAGAATCACCTACTTCCAAAATGGACATATCAACATGACTTGGGCTGCCTAGAATAAAATCATCTAGATGTTGATCAAGGTGTTCCTTAGGGAACTCTAGTTGTACAATATCATGCCTAGGAGATTCCACAACTTCAAGTTTAGAATCATCAAAATCCCTCCATTCAGGTGGTTCTAATGGAAGCCTAACACCTATATCTTTTGTCAGCAAAGGCTAATCTTCAGGATGCTAGATGGGAGAAGTGAGCTGAAAGAGCCCACCTTCTTCATAAAAAACCACATCTCTACTCAATGTGACACGATCAATGTCCACATCAATCAGCCAATAGGCCTTATGATTGTCACTGTAGCCTGTAAGCATCAACTTTTGACTTTTGGAATCGAATTTTGTTCTCTTGGCAGCTGAAATCCAAACATATGTTGTCGAACCAAAAACCTTGAGGTGGCTGATTTTTGGTTTCCTCCCAGACCAAGCTTCTTTAGGAGTCATCTTCTTAACAGCCTATGTGGGACACCGATTCAAAAGTATACGGTAGTATACACTGCTTCAGCCCAAAACTTCTTAGATACATTCTTATTTTCTAGCAAACACCAAGCCATCTTTAGTATGGTTTGGTTCCTCCACTCAACAACACCATTCTGCTGAGGGGTATAGGGTGTGGTGAGTTGACGCTTGATACCTTGTTTAACAGAGGCAAGAAAAAGGTCCATGTTGTTAAATGGGATTGGTGTACTATAAGTAGGTCTAAAGGAGGGCTTCGCCTAAAAGATCTTTGGCTTTAAGGCATGGCATTGGCTTCTAAATGGATCTTCACGGCCTTTAAGGGTAAAGAACCATGGAAGATTTTGATCAGATATAATCTTGCTCAATCAATCCCAAAACAGGGTAAATCTTGGAGGCTTTTCCCTCTGGATGATTTGGTTGCAAGACATCTTGTTGTCAAGCCATCAAGCTCAGTGGTCTTCAAGGCCATCTAGAGAGCCTGGAAAGGGGTTAGACATCTTATTAGTAACAATGGAATCATTAATGAAGGCAATTTGAATTGTGGTAGTCGATCAGTTTAGTGGAATCTATACAATAAGGACAAACCCCTTGCTCTCATTTAGGGATGTTTGGCTAAAAAATGGGCCACTAAAGGTGTTAGATACTTCAAGGATATCCTAAGAGATGGTCACCTTATCTCTTGGCCTAATCTTTGCAGCAAATATAACATTCCCTTTTCCCATGGAGAACATACATTGTGTTGAGAGAAGCATGCTCTATTCTCTCCCTTCCTAGAGACTATGATAATGAAGACAAGTGTTCTCAGTTTGAGTGGCCCAATGGCACCCCTCTTCCTAAGGTGAAAGCCAGAGACATTTATACCCAACTTGTTGACAAAAATGATATTTTGAATCATATTAATAAGTGTTGGAATGTTAACTTTGAGGCCTCTATGTGGAATAGACTTCTTGGTCATCTTTGGGCCAAGCCGGTGGAGCCTAAACAGAAATATTTTTCTCGGTGCCTTCTTCTTCACGGATTACCTATTTACTTCTCAGATGGTGGTCCTATTCTTTGCTCTTGTTGTAGAGTTCTGAGACAATAAAGCATTTTTTTTTTATTGTTTATTTGCTAAGTATGGAAGATGTTTGGAATTTTTTTTAATGCAAATATCATTAATTGGGAATGTGTGATTGGGCATGTGTCAGGATTGTCAAAAAGTGGTAATACTTTTGGTTTGTGCTCTCTTTTGCTATTCTATGGTCAATTAAGAAATCTAGGAATAACGATTTTTTTAATGGCAATCAAAGATTGCTTACGGAGTCTCTTAAGAGACTCATATTCTATAATGTCTCTTGGCAGGTTACAGTGGTTATGAAGATCTCCAAGAAGAAATTTGAACAACTGATTGGGGATGGACAGGTTAGGATGTACTCAAGCAAGATCTCCCACGGTTATACCTAGAATAGATCCACAGAGGAGAGGAATGCATTTGAGAGAGGGCTCTCTAATTTCATGGCAGAGTTGAATGCAAAAAGGAAGTCCACAATTGCTGTAGCAGCAACCCCAATTGCTGTTGCAGTCCCAAATATAACAGTAGATATCCCAGAGGCCATCCCTCTCTTGGACTTTGCAAGAAAGTGGATGATTTGGATGGAAGGCCAGCAAGGATGGATGGCTTGGACAAAGGATGAAGGCTGCAGCACTCTCTTTGAATGAATACTTCAATGGTTACCTACAACAGTCCAATAAATTATCCATTTTTTGTAAATCAGTTTTGATATGACACTCCTTGGGGTCGAAACTCTTTAGTAATACTTAATGTATATGCTCTATTTTTTTGGGTATATTGTGCATTGATAGGCTCTTATCTTGTAAAACTGTTATCTTTAATATTAAAAAAGAATTATATATTATATTATTAATTATTAAATGAGGCTGATTTTTTTTTCTTTTTTTCATCTCAGATAGATGGTGGCAGATGTTTGGTCCTAAAACATCAAATCTTCAACAGATAGCCATTCATATTTTGAGCCAACCATGCAGTGCTTCTGGTTCTAAGCGCAATTGGAGTATTTTGAGCACACACACTCCAAGAGGCGCAATAGACTATCTGTGGAGAGGTTGAATGATCTAGTCTTTGTTCATTACAACCTTCGTCTTAGAAAAAGCCAGGTTATAGACCATGAAACCACCCCAATCATGCTAGAGGAGGTCGATCCAGAATTTGAGTGGATCAATGAGGCTACGGATCCTATCTTTAGTGACGAGGACTTTGATTGGATCGACCAAGTATATAGAGCGGCTCAGATTGTAGCCACTGCAAAGGAGGTTAGAGCACAAGCAGAGCTAGAGCCAAAGCCAGACACAACTGATATTGGTGCGAGTGGATGGAGTCACGGGCAGAGTATGGTTGTTGAATCATCCAGGGCGTACCTTAGATGCCACCGTAGGAAGGATGCACGCTCCTCTGAGCCATAGACTTGTAGTTGTTTTGATATTTGTGTAGAACATTTGATGTCATGGATTTCATATTCCAAAAGTTTTGTAATATTTTTGCATTTGACACTATGACCATTTATATATCTATGTTTGTTATTTCCTTCAGCTACAATTTGCGTTTATACTAATGTGATCAATGTATACATGTGTATGTGATCAAATTAGCTTCTATTTGATGATGTTATTGTGTATTTAAGGTTTATTTAATAAAGGGTGTATGAAACAAGTTTTAAATCCTTAAAAATATCTGAATTTCTTAGATTTTTCACTTTGCCAAGTCCTGGTCGAGTTTTTTTGCCAAGTCCAGAGTCTTGAGTCGAGTCACCCTTGCTAAGTTCGCGCCAAGTCCGAGTCTCGTTTCTATGATCCTATCATTAGAAATATTCTATACAATCAAAAGAAAAGGTAGAACATTATCATAAGGAACAACTGTGGAGTCACAAACCTAGCTTCAGTATTGGTGTGTAATCAAGCTATATTAAAGTCTATGTATTTCAGGATATAGTGAGATCTATAGTGCGATATGGTTGAGTTAGTCGAGTATGAATGAATGTAAAAATCTTGCATTGTCTATCTAAAGATTCTAAATTGGTTGGAATGTTTCTATTTGGTTGTGTCCCTTAATCAATACATATAATACAAGAATTTTCTTTGTTAAATATTTATTCTCTGTGTAAGCAATTGGTAAAGATTTGAGTCTTTTCAAATCTAATATTTTCTATATAATTATTGGAATTGGGAGTGGAATATTTCACAAGTTGACCAAATTTGCACACTTCGCTATTTCTGCAACATATACTATAGCACAAGTAGCTAATTTATTTTTCAAGGAGATTTTTAGACTTCATGGGATGCCTGGGAGCATAGTAAGTGAAAGGGACAGCAAGTTCCTAAGCCTCTTTTAGTAGGAACTTTTTAAATCGAGTGGGATTGAGTTTACTCCTGGCACAAGCTACCACCTACAAACAAATGGGTAGAGGGGTATCTCAAGAACTACATTATAGGACAGCAAAGAGCATGGGTGAAATGGCTGCACGTTGAAGAATATTGCTACAATTCTACCTATCACATGTGTATCGGGATGTCACCATTTATAGCATTGTATGGGTATGAGGCACCTAACTTCATTGATTTGCTCTTTCGGGATAGCCAAGTGTATAAGGCAAGAGATTTGTTGCACAAAAGCCAAGATATTATGAAATCTTTGAAGGAGAACTTGCATAAGGCATGGAATCGGCAGAAGTTATATGCTCATCAACATTGGGTAGAGCGCAATTTTGAGATGGGTGACATGGTATATTTGAGGTTCCAACCATATAGATAGTGCACTCTCAAGAAGAGTGGGTCAAAGAAGCTTAAACCCAAGTTCTATGGTCCCTTCAGTCTCCAAGAGGATTGGAGAGGTTGCCTACAAATTTGAGTTACAGGATAGTAACAGGGTGCATAATGTGTTTCATGTGTCTAGACTCAAAAAGGCACTTGGGAAAAATGTGGTTCTCTCATCAAAGTTGCCACCATTGGATGAGGAAAAGTTAATTTTGATTCCGGCGGCCATTATAGACTATAGGGAATGTACTCTACAAAAGAGAGTCATAAAAGAGTACTTGGTCAGATGGAAGAACTTGCTAATTGAGGATGCAATATAGGAGAATAAGCAGATTTTACAGCATCCGAAGTTGGAATTGCTTGGGGACAAGCAATTTTGGGGAGGGTAGACTATAATGTACCCTTCCTAAGCACATCAGCATGGTGGGTCAGTAGCCAATTCAGCAGGTTCCTATAGGCTAATGAGTTAGGGTTAGGGGACTCATGATGACAGTTTGATCCAATAGTTTGGCAATGACAAGTGTTCCATTGAGCTCAAATGGTTGAGATGTGCATAACACCCTTTTATGGAGTGGTTTTGGATAGTTTTTCCATACTATTTTTAGTAAGTCAGCCTGGGCACCGACTAAGCCAACTGTCAATGTTACTATTTTTAGATTTCTCGATGGCACTTAATATTGATATCATGATATTTGATATAGTCTAGTGCTTTTAATTTAGATAACAATAAATTATAAAGTTAAATTAAATATTTAACTTTATCGTTTATTTAAATATTGAATATATGGTGCCCAAAGTTAAAAATAAAAGGGGCTAAGTGCTAAAACTATAATAAATTGACTTTATGGGTTTGGACACCCACTTTTTGGGAGACATAAGGATTATAAACTAAATTTTAAAAAAGTATCCCCAGCTACACATGGGTTTTGGAGGGGCTTTAAAAGAGAGTTTTGGAGCACATTTGGTCATGCTTGGATTTGATATTTTGTAGATTTCTCTTGCTAGTTGAACTTGTTCATCTTGTGGCTTTGTGAGGACGAATACCCTTGCAAGGAACATCTTCTACATTGGTGAAAGATCGAATCTAAATGATTACTTGGTGATTGAATCCAAGAAACCCAACTGGACTTCATTGTTAATTGATATATTCATTTTGCTTCTCAAAGAACTCAACATAGATTCAAGAGAGATTGTTTAGAACATATTGGGAAAGTTTTTAGCAGTTGTTGGGCAGATTTATCCTCCTTGAGATTGGTTGTACCATTTCTAGTTGGTTGTACACTTGTTGGAAGGGACATGAGGGTTTGAGAAGAGGTTGACTAGGGTTTTGGAGAGATTATTTGATATTTGTGGCATCCATCTCCTTGCCATATCTTTCCTTCATTAGGTCATCCCTTTTGGTGATTTTGAATGTGCCGCCTGTTGATGGTGTTTTTATGCACTATGCAACACAGAATAAAATACTAAGTATTCTATCCTCTCTTGAACAAAGACTCCCCAAATGCCAAGCTGCATGATCAAATGGGATGACTCCAACGTTCTCGATGTCGGGTCTTGACATGCTCTTGGATAGACTGAGTTGTATCTGACGTGATATTACTGGAATCACAAGGTGGACTTGCATAAAATCTTGAATGCTTGAAACGTTGTTGGGTGTCGTTGGAATGTGTAATTTCATTTAAATTAAAAAAAAAAAGGAAAAAAGGATGAGGGTTGAGAAAGCTATTCTAATCCTAAGAATGTAAGAGCAATGGACAATCTTTGATGAAACTCAACTAAGCTTTGCTTTGACATGTAGCGAACATCTACAAAAGGCTAGTCCAATCTTCTAAGGATAGCTTGATGATTTTCAAATCACCACCACAAGCATAGATACCTTCAAGGTGAAGCATATCGATGAAAGAGTGAAAATTGAAGTTAAGCTTGGCTACGATGGATCCAATTGACTATGCAAAACACTTCACAATCAACAAGGTATTAGTAGTATAGATGTACGAATTTCACCATTGATCATACACAAAGTTCTTCCATTCATCTAAACAACATGAAAATCAAATAAGTAGAGATCATACAAATTGTTGAATCAACACATAGAGTTCACCATATCTTCAATGATGTTTACATGCTTCTTACAACAATGTCTTGGCAACAATCTTTGCCTTCTCTTCCTAGTTCCTACTCTACTCTAACTGTTTGCTTGCTATCTAACTTCTATCTGCTACTGATCTACTAACTATTAACCTTTACAAATGAAGTAGAAATGGAGCCTTATATAGTGCTCTCATTATAATTGAGTGGCTCAAATTGATTCACAATCAATGGCTAAGATCGAAAGATAGAAACCCTAATTAGAGTTTGTTACACCCATTGCAAAGCATTTAATGCTTGACCAATGATAAAATTACATTCGATGGGACACATCTCCCTCTTTGAATATTTGACCAATAGATGACGACAGTAGATGCATCGAGCTGTGTGCCTTCATGTGGTAGTTATCCTTTGATGGATGAGTTAGGTACATTGAATCTGGTTGTCTTAGCTTAAAATGATGTAATTGAATAAGTGATGACTAGGCACCACCTCAGTTTGCTTGATCTTTGTAACTCATCACAAGTTGTAGATGAATGAGGCATATCTCTTGATACTCAACATTTCCAAGCGCTTGATGTGATGATGACTTTGCTCAAATAAATCCTCTAACTTTGATTAACTCTTCTGAAACTATCTCGTCTTGATCATCTATGCCTTAAAGCTTTCATCCGGTTATACTGGCAATGATTCTTGGGTTTCCAGAGGAAATTCAAGATTGTGAAAATTTCCTCCTTGAGTGCTTGATGTTGATCGCTACTATTTGCCTTATAGTGTTTTTTCCTTTTGAATGGTTGATTTCCTTGATGTAGTCTTGAAAGATCTTGAATTTGTCTCCTTGAGCTTGACTTGAAGCTCTAACCTTGATAAGGTTCGGTGTGATAGAAGCCTTCTTTGTTCGAAACCTTGAGCCTTTTCTCCTAGATGTTGTTGAGCTCCTTTTGATATCTCCTTTAAATGTAGATCCTCATGTTGAGGTCTCTAGTACCTTGAAGTGTGAATGTTGTCCATCTTCACATCGCTGTCCTCTTGTATCCACTTCTTTGAATCACCATGAGCTGATCCCTTGTATGTCTTAAATCACTTTCAAGTGGTGAAGCTCCTCCTTTATGTCCTATGATTGCTTGCGTCAAACCTGGAAAAGACAAAGAAACACTTTAAACCTTGGAAGAAAGATGAAACCTGAAGTTAGTTATGATAGAAATTGAAAATTCAAAATCCTTGCATTCAAATCCAATTGATAATCATCATGAAGTATCATTAGCAATTGCTCAATAAAACTCTCTCTACAATCCAGAAATGATAGGTCTAGAAATGCAAGGTCTCAGATATGTTTTTCTGTACTTGAACTTTCAGTTTCTGTTTTGTTTCCCCCTCTTTAGATATTAGAAAATATGATTTCTTGAACTAAAGCTCTCTTCCTTTGCTATATGTATCTTGCTATTGATCAATCGCAACCTTTTAATCTCCCTTTACACAGCCGACATGTCTTTCAATTGTATTTTAATGATTCATTTGTTTCAAGCTCCAATGTGAAGGGCTGATTAGTCTTACAAATTTTATTTGTCATGAACTGTTCCTCCTTCCTACGTGGGCCCCCTCTTACAAGTTGGCACTGATGTTTAAATGTCCCTTCCTAGGCTTGAAATGAGATCGCAGCAAAGGAAGCCTCAAAACCTTATGTCACACATTCAGCATGTCAAAGGAAATAAACAAATTCTTAATTCACACTTTTCAAGGGGCAAAGGAAGTAATTCAAATCCTTATGTCGCACTTTTGGCTCTCAAAGGAAATCACTCAATTCTTATGTCACACATTTGGCTGGGCAAAGAAAATCCTCAACTCGCTGATTTGGCATAGCAATGGAAATGACTCAATGCTTAACCCGTGTTTTTTGAGGCCCAATGGGAAGTTGCTGATTCTTAGTTCCCTGTTTGGAGCAATCAAAGGAAATGTCAGTTCGTGCCTTTGAAGCATCAAAGGAAATCTTTAATCCTTAGTCCACGTTTTCAATGGTCAAAGGAAGTGATCTGGCTTCTACGATGTGGCATTGTAAATGCCTTTAAAAAACTTTCGCTCTCTTCCTTAGTTCATGGGACCCAAGCAATGGCGTGGTACGGTAGTGAAGGGATGTGGTGGAAGGCAATAAGTTGGAGGGGATGCAGTGAAGAAGAGATAGTGGTAAGGAGACGCCACAAGGGTAAGGATGAGGGGATGTGGTAAATGGAAGATACCGCAGGGTAAGATTAGGATAGGATCGGGGTAGGATGAGTGACATGGTAGGTAGGGGTTAGGAAAGCGAAGTTGGGGAAGGCAATTAAGAAGGTGTTGGAGAATGGAGAGTCATAAGAAATAAAAGGATGTTGTGGCAAGGAGGGGTGTAGAGGGTGTAGGCTAGGATAGGATTGGGGTTATGAAGGGTAGCAAAGGAGTTAAAGGTGGGTAGTTGAAGGAGTTAAAGGGGTAAGGATGTGAGATGTGAGTTAGAGGATGAAAGAAAGGGAAGTTGGGAGGCATAAGACATGGAAGAAAGGTATGAAATGGGTGAAAAGGAAGAATGATGAAAGGAAAGGGAGTTGGGAATCAGAAGGATGAAAATGGTAAGAGATGGAAGGATGAAAGATGAAGAAAGATGGAAGGATAAGGGATGGAAGATAGAGGATGGAGGAAATGGAAGGTAGGAAGTGGGGGTGATGGAAGGAAGGGTAGTAAAGATGAAAGGAAGGAAGGGTGTAAGCATGGAAAGGGGGAAAAGGGGATGGAAGAATGAAATAAGGATGGAAGGAAGGAACTGAGGGTGAATGGAAATGGAAGGGATGAATGTCAAAGAAAGGATGAGAGGAAAGAAGGTAAAGAAAAGATGGAAGGAAATGGAAGTGGAAGGTGATAGAAGTGGGAAGGAAGAGAAGATGGAAGAGCTGTGGAAAGGGAAGTGAAAGGGAGTATCATGCTCTTTCTTGGGAACCAGGAGTCTTAGGTCGTACATTGGAGGGGTCGATGGAAGTGATGTCACTACCATGCTTGAGCAAAGGAAATTTTGGCAATGCCTGGGTTGGGCAAAGGAAGTGCAGCAAGAATGCTTTAGTCGCTGATCTAGGCAATCAAAGGAAATGCTTTACTCGCACATTTGTGGGGGGGTTCAAAGGAAGCACTCCAAAAGTGGCAACTTAGCTGCCTTAATCCTCTTGGTCCAAGCCACTTGATAATTTTGAACTTCAGCTCTTTTCTTCCTTAGAATATTGACTCTCCAAAACAAATCTGCCTTAGTCAAATTTCAGCACCTCATTTCTGATTTTGCAAGCAAAAGATGATCAAATGGAATGATCATCATGAATTGTTCATTTCATAAGCCTTGAAAACTGACTAACCTCACTTCATCCTAAAGAGACGGACCTAACTCGATTACCTCCTAGCCACTTAAGATACTACGCCACTTCCAAGTGAAAGGCTAATAGCAAAAGAGACTACAACTAACCTTGAAAGCAGAAAAAAGTGGGGGTCCCCATTTGCAATGGGGCGATGTGTGAAATGGTCACAACAACTCCTAGGGTTTCTGAGCACTAGTTGCTAGTTTTTCCTCTCATTGCTCAATATTGTATGTAATCAGCAAAAGGTATGTTGAATATTTGATTGTAATGTGATTTTACCATCTGGGTAAATTTGAGTTTGATGATATATTGTACTTACAATTATTTGTTGGTTGTGCATATTTCAAAATATTGTTATTTCAATTCATTATGTTTGCAATTTATCTCTATTGTGAAAACATGGAAACACAACTTCTACATTTTCGTCTTCTTCTATTAAACACTTCAAATCACAATACAAAACACACAAAAAAAACAAGGGTGTATGTTGCATTATCACAGCCTTTATGAGATTGCAATACACAATATTTATGATTACAAGGAGGGGTGATACATGAGTGGAGGCATTTATGACTACCTATGCTACAACGCAATAATCTTTGGTCAACCTAAGTCTACCGCAGCCTTTAATAGGCTCTATCCAAACCAAGGTTTCCAAGAGAACGGTACTAGTACCGGTACTGGTACTACTATTTTTAAGACAGAAGACTGGGGATACTTGAAGATGACATTTCTTTTTTTAATATAACTTATTAAATTCAATAATATGTAGAAAATATCATGACATAGAACTTCCAAAACAAGAATAGTGGTAAAGTTTAACATTAACTTTAAAAAGTTCAAATACACAAATGTCACTGTGTGAAAGAGTCAAAGAGTTTACAACTCACACTACATATTTGTTATTAGATTATCATTACATATTGAAATTCAAAAATCTTAATAGTTTGATAGGCTTGTGTACGAACAAAAACAAAAATCGGAAATCTATCATCTATACTTCTATGTTTTGAACATCCATATCAAGGTCCTTAGCTATGATGCTATCCAGATGCTCATCACTCTCAAACTCAAGTTCCTCTATTGGTAGAAGAATTGGGGGTAAATCATTAAGCCCATCTACTTCAACTACTTCATCCACCATGGCTGCAACTTCTCCTTCAGGTGAAATTTGGTCCCATTTCGCTTAAGGGACTTCCATGTACCTAGGATCTACACGAGAGAGAAGACAAAGTGAGTTATGAAAGTACACCACATTCTCTACTTTTTTTACCCTAATTGTTTGTCTTTAAAGAATGAATAAAATCATAAGTACTCCAATTTCTCTCACAAGATGAAGGGTTGGCTACTTGTGAGAGCAATCTTATTCAAATAATTGCAATCCAAGGGTTTTACCTCTATGGTTCCACCAACACTCTATAAAGTCTTTCCTTGCTTGCATATCATATAAAGCTTCCACGGAAAAAAAATCAACATGCCCATGTGAAAACTTATTCGTCGATAATTGAAGCAATCTCACCTCAGTCATAAATCATTTTTATTGCAACCGAAAATCCCTCCATTATCTCTGTATCCTCATATGGAGCCCTCTTATTGTTCTCTCGTATATTATACCATTTAGGATTTAAGGCATAGGCAACACAAAAAAGGGGTTAAGTTCGTTCCATCTTCTATGTAACTTTTCTTCTATCAAAGGATATAAAGATTTTTTGCATCTATAGTTTTCTCAACTCTTTCACACATGGAATCTATTTCTTCATAAACTTCTCTCGAACATGGCTTGTGTAAATTTGCGAATTTGAACTCCTCATATATGAGCCTAAAAAGGTCCAAAAACATCAACCCGATAATGGTCATCAAGGAGCATACCTCTTACCTCAACTATAGTATTTGATGTAGATTGTCTCCAAGCTGCCCATGCATTACTAACTACTATGGAACACAAAGCTCCTTTGACTTCACAAAGATGTTCAAGAAGAATAAAATAAGATGCAAACCATGTATTTGCAGGTTTGAGAAGTTCCACCTTGGCAATTTTTTTATAAATGGCTTGTGTGTGATGATAGTTACATATGAACATTTGTATTTTTCTGCCCTTTTTTATGAGATCTAAAATCCACTAGGACTTGCCAATATCTTTGAGTGCATTATTCAATGAATGCACACACCATGGTGTCCAAAATACATGCCTATATTTTTTTGCACCAACACACCTACTACTTTACAAAAAGGGGCAACATCAATATCAACTTGGACTACATGTGATGGCCCCACCTTTTCAATGCCATCATATAGCTGGTTATGAAGAAACTCTGCATTTTTTTCTTGCCCCAAACAATCTATTGCCTTCAAAAATAAGGTCATTTGCTACATCTTACCATGATATAAAATATTAGATGATTTCTAACATGTGTTCACCCATCCATCACAATACTAAATCATTTTGTAGCCCACACTCTTTTCGTTGGTGTCATTTGTTACCATAATCAATTTTTTTTTATCAATTCGAGTAGTGCAAAGATTTTCATACCCAAGTGGTTCATACCCAGCTGGTCCATTAATGATAGCTTCAACCATCTTTACATAAAAAAGTGAACGAGCAACATTGAACAGTATTCCATTTGCATAAAAGAAGAGCGCAATCGTTACATCAACCACTTCTCGACCTTGCACATCAAATAGTCTTTCAATGGGGTTTGAGCTGCCAATGTGTATTATCTTGTGAGAATATTCTGCTGGTACATCTCTAGAAGACACATCTACCTCGAACTCTCTATTTTGATTTTGAGTTGCAGTAGTTGCCCCTATCGTTGAAGCATGAGACATCAAATTAGAAAGTTTCCCATTAGCACTTTCTTAATTCCTCACAGCATCATATCATTGCACCTCATTTGGACAAGGATCAACACCTCTTCTAGGTATGTGAAGGAAATGAGCACTAGCCTCGTGTAAGTACCTTGCCATCAATTTAAACAAAGCTTACATGTGATTGTGGTTGTTCCAACTTCCACCTATACCTTTGGCCCCGGAACACGATTGCAATACTTCCACAATGGATACAAGCCTTATTTTCTACCTCCTGACATTCTACACGAAAAAATAAAATGATTATTAACATCATATCCTACTCAAATACAAGATTCTTTCACTAAAGAAATTATTTGTTTCTTTGTATCTGACCATGTATGTTGTGCATCAAACATATGAATTTCAGAATTTATTTTGCCCAAGTTCGAACTTCTTTTCTAATGTCATGAAGGATTATTCAATTTATTTGAATTTAGAATTTCATTTGCCCACAATGCTTTATCATTTATTAGTGTAATAACTGTTGTAGTTATATGTGGTATTTGTTTAATGGTTTTCTGTAGTTGAATGCCCTTACAATATTGAATATCAAATAGACACTGAGCAGATATAAAATTTTAAATTATAAATCCTATAGAATATCAGTCTGAAAGTCGAATACATTATCGAGCTAAAGTATGCAACATGAGCAGCTCATAAACAGGTATCTACAAATTTTGAATTTTCTGAACTTAAAGTTGAAACTTATTGCAATCTGTTCACAATGCAAACAAAATCCACATCCCAGGTTTTCTCTATTCTCTTTCCTTCACAGCGGCACAGAGGAAAGACATCTAGGCTCTGGTACGGTAGATGATACTTGGCTCCAGCCAATCTCCCAAAACACTCACATCTCCTAGCGCATACTTGGCACCAAATACAACGGGTGCAAGTTGTCTCAAATCTGCCCAATCAACCCTCTTAATTGAGTCAATGTGCAATGAAAGAGTTCCCACACATATAGAAGGAGACTTCAACCTCCACATGATGGCAAGAAAAAAAAAATGTTTAGAAAAATAACATGGCGTCCCATGTCCTGTGTCCAAACATCAATTATCGACCTCTTTTTAGGTCTTTATGGCCACGTTTTAATAATTTTTTTGACTTTTCTAAGGGGATTCCAGTGGGAGATGTCTCTTTTTCCACAGGAGATGGGAGGAAACGTCAAAGGACATTTGATGAAGTCCCCTGCAATTGGGTGCGATCTCTAGGCATGTCTTTGGTACCAAAGACACATCCCGAGGAGTCAAAGACGCATCCCCTAGTAAGCATGATCAAAGCACATTGCAACTTTTGAAAGGGAATTCTATTGTGAATAGGACTCTAAATAATCAGTTGTGCAAACTATGAAGGGTGTCATGCATTTCTAAGAGGTGGTCGTACCATTGAAGGGAGCTCTACTTCATCAAAGCTGGTCAAAATAATTGTTGAGTGCTGATTTGGGATTGCAAGCTGCCCAAGTAACTCAAGCAGCTCAAGCAAGTCAAGCAGGTCAGCCATTTGAAATATTAAAAAGAATGAAATTTAATTAATGAGATTATTGCTATTGTAATTTTTTATCATATTGTCCTGCACCAGCAATGCATGGTATTACATAGTACTTATCTGTTCAATATTTTATTGTATAATCTGTGTTCAATGAATGCTATCCCTATTTGGAATAAGAAATCCAATATTGTGATGATTATTTCTAATGTCCTTCAAAACCAATGAAAATACAAGCTCAAATCAAGAGAATGCAAACTGTTTAACAAAATGCCTACTTAGCAAATATTGTGAAAATCACAAGTTTTGATCAAAAAACTCTTGGAGAGGTTATTACAATGTAGCTTACCTGCAAGTAATCATGGAAAGCATACAAAGGAGTTGCTACAATCACGATGCCAATAAATTGCCAAGTTGCACGATGGAAACCTGTCACATCTTTATTGGATAGTGCTGTGGAAAAGTCTCTTTGTATGTAAGACAAAATGACATAGATACCTGTGTCAAAGGGACAAGTGTTAATTTTTAAAGCCGTAAGATACAAATTAAGTCAAAATGATACAAATCAGACCAACATTTAGAGCAATGAAACAAAAAATGAGTCTAAAATAGTATGTATGTGCTCCCAAAAGTCTTTTCTTTTGGATAAAAACAAGAAATATTGCATATAAGGCCCACAAAGCCATAGAAGACCTTATTCCTAGCATAAGATCCTATTTGTACAATAAAATAGAGACCATAAAAATCTCCATGTCCAAACAGTCCTCACGTTTAATTTTATAAAATTAAAAGAATGGGTATCTTTTATTCTGTGTCTGCTATCTTCTTCATAGTATATCAAAGCAAAATAAGTTTTCATATAGACAAAACCATAACTTATATCCTAAATAATTTATGCTTCCCCAAATAGTGTTTCATGGAACTCTGCAATCTTCATTGCCTGTCACAAGCTTGTAAGTTATGAGGAACTGAGACAAAAAGTTGTGTATTAACAAAACATAATAGTGTTTGGAACTATCATAAGTACAAAATTGACACAACACCCCTGGCCACACATCAGCAATCCCAAGGAGTTTGACCTACTTCAAGAATTATCACACATAACATGGGAAATTGATCGTCAATCCCAAATTAACTCCCAAAGCAAATTGGATAAATCATGTTAAATAGCAAACAAATTATGCTCCTCATACTACACCAAAGAAGACAACAAAGCAGTGCTATATCAAATAATGTGATGTCCCATTTGTTATTAAATTAATTTTGTGGAGAAAATGCCTGTTCCTATATTTCTTATGGACTAAGGAGAAATTGCTAGAGAAATAAATTTACTTAAAGTTGATTGTTTGGACTCGATTTAATTATCATTTCTCATTTTTTATACAAGGGGGGGCCATGTAATTAATAAGATATTATTATTTTTGTGTATTTTCCTAAGGAGCAAAAATTCATGGAGGTTGGGATAATGTAACTCCCAAATCATTTGGCATCTTCTTTTATGATAATTTTTTTGTGGGAATATAAAAAATTTATGACAGCTCGTAAATGAAGAGTTACAATTCATAATATTGGCACATGAGAGGAATTAATGAGATGAAAATTAATGGAGTTACATACAAGAAATTAATTTAGGAAGAGAATCTCCATTATGAAATATTCTATGACAGGCTTCTATGTCACAAGGTTCAAGTTCATGTTCATGTTCGGCAACAACAAAATTCTGATGAAGTTCGGCAAGGAAGTAAAATTCAGAAAAAAAATTGTAATCAATTGTGCCTTATATAATTTATTTATTTTTATATAAATAATATAACCACAAAATTATCAAAATAGTTTAACATTGCTAAATAACTAAGTTCAGGTAAATCAATATGGCATTTTTTTATTTTCCCTAAATTCAGGTAAGGGTTTGTATATATACATGTATATATTAAAAACTATAAATATTTATATAATTTATTTTGTATAATATTAATATGTAATTATATAATATTATAACCTATCAAAAAAAATTATATAATATTATGTTTATATTTATTTTATATTCAAAACTCTCTGTGCTGCTTTCTCTCTCCTTCCTCTCCCTCTTTCACAACTCAAGGAAAATAAATTAAACTATTAGATTTCTTAGAGATTGATATAAATAATTATATATATACATAATAAATTATATTATTTTAAATAAAAATAAAAGTAAAAACAATAATATAGATTTTATATTAAATAGATAAATAATTAAATAACAAAGATATGTAAATATTTAACATATTTAAATTTATAATAACAAATAGCATCCTTTCCATGCCCAATTTGAATGTCGACGATTGGATGTCCCAAAAGAATCCTACTCTAAATCTTCGACCATTCATCTTTGGAAATCATGATAAACATGAGGAGCTTGTATTGGCTTAATTAGACCATATGATGGTTTAGCCTACAATCAAACAAAAGCCACGTTTTTTCAGCTATTTTGAAAATTTTACAGCTATTACTGCTATCAGAACTTAGATCAGTGATTGGATGGTAGCAATCGAGTTTTGGGTATGGAAGAGAGGGTTTTGATGTTAAGCAACTTGCTGCACAAAGTTATCCATTTACTGAAAATTAAATATATAGAGCTCTTATTCACCCACAAATCTCCCCCAGAGAGCTGCCTCAATGCCTCCACACACAACCACACCAGATACACAAACAGAAAAAACATGAAAAGAACACAACTTCATGCAAACCCACATAAAATACACAAACGGAAAAGAAAAAAAAACTAAAAGCAAAAAAAACCATAAAGCCATTTTTTTAATTATATTTTTAATGAAAAGATACCACATTTTGTCCATACAAATATTTGAACAAATTTTAACAAATTGTTTGCTATGTTTTGAAGTTCCCCAAATTTTGAACTTCATGGCCGAAATTCAGTGAACCATATGACTTAGACAAGTTTCTATAACAACTTAAGTCTATAAGTAGGTACAAGAAAGGCATCTTTGACTAACTAATATAGCGAGTGTAAGAGGTTATGACAACCCGTTATGGAGCCTATTTTAAGAGGGAATATTTGAAATATTCTTAACTAATATTTATTTTATCCTATGGGATGTTGGGATTTGTGCCCCCACTTCTATACAAGTGTAGTATCCCCAAAAATGTTTTTTGTTTTTTAAAAGTTTTACAAACACACCAATCACCCGTTACGGTTAGAATAATGCAATCCAAACCAACTGAAAGAAACCATACACTTTTTGATCACCGTGAGCCCAGACTAGGAGGGTGTAATGTCCCTACTAGTTAGAGATCATTAACCTGCAAAATAGATTGTTAGAATACAACAAACATATATATATATATATATATATATATATATATATATATATATATATATATATATATATATATATATATATATATATATATATATATATATATAATCTAAATTGCAATCTAACTTTAAAATACTTAACATAATCACAACTTTTATCTAATAAAAAGGATACGATTGCCATACGAAAGTATGTCCTTAGGCGACCGTGAAGCTCGCCTTCTTGGAACCCATCTTGGTTCCAAGCCCTCCAGGAAGTCGAAGGTGAATTCGACTCCTGTCTTGAATGTAATTTCTTACATCCAAACCCTCCAGGAAATCAAAGGTTAATTCGACTCCTGTCTTAAATGTAATTTCTTACATCCAAGCCCTCCAGGAAATCGAAGGTTAATTTGATTCCTGTCTTGGGTGTAACCTCTTACACCCAAGCCATCCAAGGAAGACCCTATGTCAATTCCTTGCCTTGGATGATGCATCCCATCATCCAAGTCCTCAGAGGGGACCGGCCAGATCCGTCTCTTCTTGGATGAACTTAGTCAACCAAGCCATATATATGCATATAGATATTCAGTATATACTGCCTACCAGGGATTATCATAATCCCTCCATTAGGCTAAGGGAATTTCTTCCCTATAACCTTCATCATATATATCACATTAATATTACATTTTATAATTCATTACTGTTTTCCATTCCATAATTTACATCTTCATTTACATATTCTTTAATCTTTCTAATGATCCTAAATATACATACATATTCTACGTAGATTCCTATCTTTATTGCTACATTCATATAAGTAATCATTAGAGATATATGTATTCATAAAAATGCATTAATATATATGTGTGTGTGTGGCACACACGTCCACACACATATATACCTCAAGACTTCTTAACCCCTCTTACCTGTACGCAGATTGTAGCCTGCGGTTGGAGTTCGCACTGTAGATGTCGCCTGCAGATTGGGAGGCATACCACAAAGAACACAAATGTTACTTCCTGTAACTTGATAAAAATTCTGATTTGATCTTATCAATGATGATGTCACTAGATGCTTTTGATTCCTTCCGTTTATATCTTTCAATTTGAGGGAGAGGTCACACCTCTTCATCATGTATGTCCTTTGGCAAGAGACATACCCTTTCACCATTAGCACCCTTTGAAAGAGTGTAACTCTTCATTATTTCTACCATTTGAAAGGGACACAACCTTTCATAATCAAATCTGCACTTATTATTTAAATCAAATCTGCACTTCTCATCACCAAATTATCCCCCCTCTCAAATGAGGTTTTCTTCTCCCTTTTATATATCATTGTTGAGGGATTCACAACTTTTCCTTTCATGTCTTTTGACTTTTCATTAACTTAATTATTTTTTTATTAATCATATTTAATTATATCATTTTATATTTTAATTTGATTATTATCATTTATTATTAAATTCTATTTCAAAGTGAGGATATTATTATCATTTATTATTAAATTCTATTTCAAAGTGGGGATATTACAGAGGGTGAGAGCATACGGTGACAGGGGATCGTTAGATGCAACACTGAAAATGCTAATGACAATATTGAGCGGCAAGCCAGCCCCTTCCACTTTCCAGCAGGTAAAAACAAGGAAACTTGGTGGTAAACCAGACAAGGAAGCAAGAACACATTCAAACACAAATCACTCTACCGCAATATTTTAGCGGGAGGACTTATCACTAAACAAACTCAACTCAACCACTTATGCACCGAGAGGACAATTACAAACAAAGATCACCCGACTGCTTATGCAGTCAGTGGACTGAACTACAAACTGAATTACAAACACTAAAAGCGGCCAAGCCCGCCTCTTCCACTTATGCAGTGGGAATTACAATGAAGTACTTAGATACAATATAAGTTAGTACTACTAACCAACAATTCAATGATGAATACAATGAAGTACTAGGAATCATAACAATGGAACTCAGAGAAATACAAGCTAAAACACAAGTAACCAAATCTGATGTAAAATACCAACAACTCCATAAATGGACCAGAAACACTGAAGACTCACAACTTCCTCGAAACAGCTCCAAATCGCACACGAGCACAAGCAAATGGAAGATTTGACCAAGGAGACCAAGATAGGAGCATAAACCAGCACCAAAAACGCCAACAAAGAGCAGAACGCAACCCAATGCACCTGCAGAAAGGTACGGTCAGCACTAGAAGTTCGACTTGCTGCTACAATTCAAACTCACACCAAAAACCACGCCAAAATAGAAGAATAATCGCCCAACCAATACGCTTCCGATGAGCTGTAACCCAAAATGATCTACCGCAAGAGCAGGGAGAGATGAACAAAACTTCGCTTCAGCCACACCAAACCAGCAACACAGAGAAACACTGAACATACTGAAAACTGAAAACACACTCTCAAATGACTCCAATAACACACTGAATCAGCTAGGTATTGTATTTCAAGTACGAAACTGTGCAAGCTAGGAAGCCACAACTTCGAAGCTCAAATTCAATCACCATCACGGCAGCATAACGGTATAAATTCTACAAGATGATCAAAATGAGGCGCCCAACCTTGTATTTATAGATTTTTGAATCTCAAATTCAAATGAACATGGCGCCAAATTCCCTTTAATTTCATTTGCATCTCATTACATGACCCCTTCAAGACATGGCGTCCCATTTCAGGCCTCCTAGTCGAACTTTACTAAGGTACACAAGTTCGAACATAAGAAAACATTATAAAGTGTGAAATGACTTCATTTTGGGCACCCTCCTGACTTAGGAAATAAAATGTGACTTAGGATAAATGATATAACTTTTTCCTTCCTCATTCACTCCAAAATTGATCAGTAAAATAATTAAATATCAAACTTTAGAATAAAGTAAAAATATTTATTTAATCAATTATAAATCAAATACTGATCACTGCCAAATGAAACTGTGAACTAAAGTGCAGGAAATCACTATTCTGAACTGGATTGGAGCTTTGTCCAATACTGCCAAAAATAGTATTGCCTAAACTAACACTTACTAAAAATAGTGAATCATGAAAACAACTCCGAAAAACATGCTTGTCGAACCACGTGAATGAGCTTGGAAAGCCTAGAAAAACCTCAAAATCCAATTAGTTCCCACCAACTTCCTAAAATAGTAAGTTCAGAAATCACTTCAAAACAAGATGCATGTCATACCTCTGCGAAGCCCTCAAAAAACCCAGAAGGAATCCACAATCGGAATCGAAAAATCCCAACCAGACAAAAA
This sequence comes from Cryptomeria japonica, assembly GCF_030272615.1. Lineage (NCBI taxonomy): Eukaryota > Viridiplantae > Streptophyta > Pinopsida > Cupressales > Cupressaceae > Cryptomeria > Cryptomeria japonica. The sequence continues at coordinate 542,096,646 of NC_081415.1, forward strand.
TCAATTGGCTCACGCAGTATTCCACAAAAATAGGAAACCCTAATTCCTGATTCCAGTCAGCCTACAAATCTCCGAAATAGGCTAATGGACCACCGGTTTCTCCTTACTAAGAAGGGGACATTACAGTCCGCCCTTCCCAAGATTGCTTGTCCACAAGCAATCGCAAGGCTGGATGCTGTAGAATTTCTTCATTCTCCCAAGTAGCATCCTCAACAGGGTAAGTTCTTCCACTTCACCAAGTATTCTCTGATGGTCCTCCTCCTTTGAAAGCGTTCTCTAAAATCAGAAATTTCCTTTGGAATAAGCACCAACTCTCCTTCATCCAAAGGAGGTAAATCAAAAGAGACCACAACATTGTATCCAAGTGTAATAACCCCAACAATTTTTTTTTTAATTTTTTCAACAAGATTACAATGCAAACACAATAACCCGTTAAGGTTAGAGAAATAAGCCAAAACAACTGAAAGGGAACCCTTCCACCTTTTGTTCACCGAGAGCCCAATCTGGGAGAGTAAGAGCATACGGTGTTCCGAGGATCGTTAGCACCATAAACTGAATTGAAATTACAATGCACGGGCGGCAAGCCAGCCCCTTCTGCTCATTCAGCAGGGATAGAAACTAAACTACTTGGCGATGAACCAGCCAAGGAAACAACAAAGAAATTCAACACAATCACTATGCCGCTTATGTGGCAGGAGGACTTATACAAAACTATCAATCTACCACATATTTCAGCAGGAGGACAATACATAAAACTATCACTCTACGCATATTTCAGCAGGAGGACAAGATCACTCAACCACTTACTCAGTGGGAGGACAAAAGCTACCAACTGAAATTACAAACACAAAGGCGGCCAAGCCAACCTCTTCCACTTATGCAGTGGGGATTACAATGAGCACTTCAAGTTCAATAATAGAGGTTAGTACTACTAACCAATGATACAAGGATGATTACAATGAAGTACTACTAGCTTACAACAATAAAATATAGCTGATTTCAAGCCACAAACATAAAATAACAAGTCTGATATAAAATACCAGCAACTCTAGATTGGACCAGCAACACTGAAAAACTCACAATCCACTCTAATCCACTCTAAATCACACAAAATCTGAAACAAATGAAATTAACAACATAGGCGATCAATCTCAAACCTCAAACCAGCAACATGGAAGCTTCAACAGTGATGCACGCAACTCAAGGCACCTCCCAAATGGTATGGCCTGCTGTAGATTTTGACTTGCAACCAAAAATCAGTATCGCCACGTCCCAATCTGCAAATTGGTGAGTTATATCCCCAAGGGAATACGGTTGGATAGAGCCAATACCCAAAATGCAATGATCAACGGGCAGGGAGATATGAATGAAACAATGCTTCAGCCACCACGTCCAGCAACACCAAAAATCACAGCAGCAACAAACTCTCCAAATCCACACAAAATGCAATCCACAGGACACAACCAAGCTATCCAACAAAATCGAACCACAGCTAGGAGTGATGTCTCACACTCGAAACTGCAAAGGATACTCTAGGAGGTTTTCACCCTCGAAGAAGTTTGGAGTCATTCCGACAGCATAACAGTGTAAATTCTCTGGAAGATCAAAATGAGAGCCCAAGGCTCTTATTTATAACATTTTCACTCTCCAAATTCAAATTCAACTCCACCCAAATTCCCCCCAAATCAAATTACATTTCATCTTGTATCAAAAAATGGCATTGCATTTCACTTCACCACACCCTCATGTGTTTGGTGTCCCTTCCTAGGCAAGAAATTCGATTTTTCCCTTGGTGAATAACTTGCAACATAAAATGCAATAAACACATGAAATATGCCTCCTTTTTCTAACGCCACTAACTTAGGAAAATAACAATATTAATGGCAGATATATATGTTTTCCCTAAGTCGCCCACAATAAAATTAATCAGTAATAAAATAATTAAATATTAAACCTTAGGATAAGGAAATAATATTTAATTTAATAACTTATGACTCCAATACTGATTATCATCAAAATCAAGGGTGAAGCTAAGCAATGAAAACCACTGAACTGCACTCGATCAGGACCCTGTCCAAGACTGCCAAAAATAGCAATGCTCAAACTTGCACTTACTAAAAATAGTAAGTCATAAAATACTGCTCCGAAAAGCATGATCTTTGCACCCAGAGAAAGAGCTTGCAAAGCTCGATAAAACTGTACCATCCAGTCAGCCAAACCCTAACTTACTAAAAATAGTAAGTTCATACTTCACCGTAGAATCAAATGCATGTTATGCCACCCTGAAGTCCATGAAAAACCCAAAAGGAAACCATAAACAGAACTGAAGAATTCCCTTTTGACAAACCCCAAAAAAGCTCGTGCAGAACTTCACAAAAGTAGGAAACCCTAATTCTCCTTTCCGAATAGCCTACGGGTCTCCAAAATAGGCCACTGGATCGCTGAATGAACATCACTGAGAAGGGAACATTAACCAAGCGCCTTTTTGAGGCGTGACATGTGGAAGACATTATGCACTCTGCTACTCACTGGTAGCTCTAACTCATAAGCCACTGCTCCAACTCTCTTGATGACCTTGAACGAACCATAGAAATGCGGCTTGAGTTTCTCTGCTCCACTCTTCTTAAGAGTAGACTATCTAAAAGGTTGATTTCTAAGGTAGACAATGTCCCCAACCTCGAATGAGCGCTCTACACGTTACTGATCAACGTACAACTTCTGTTGGTTTTGCGCAATTCGGAGATTGTCCATCAATGCTTTCAGAATATCTTGACACTGTTGAATCATTTCCTTAGCCTAAGGGGCTCTGCTATCACCAAATACCAAGTCAGCAAAGTTGGGAGCCTCGTAACCATACAGTGCCATGAAAGGGGACATCTTGAAGGACATGTGATAAGTGGAGTTGTAACAATATTCTCCCATATGTAGCCATCTCACCCATGCTTTATGCTGCTCCGAAACATAGTTTCTGAGATAACCTTCCAACCACTTGTTCACTATCTCCATCTGCCCATCCGTTTGTGGATGATAACTCGTGCTCAGAGTAAGCACAATGCCACACAATCTGAATATTTCCTGCCAAAAAGTGCTTAGGAACTTGTTGTCCCTATCACTTACGATATTTTTAGGCAGCCCATGCAGCGTAAACACCTCGTGAAAGAACACATCCGCAACCTGAGCTGTTGTGAATGAACTGGTAATGGCATAAAAATGAGCAAACTTTGTTAATCTGTCTATCACAATGTAAATACAGTCCTTGCCATTCACTCTAGGCAACCTGGTGATGAAGTCCATAGAGATACTTGCTCACTTCTGATTGGGAATAGGGAGTGGTTGCAACAATTCAGCAGGTGCAGTATGTTCATCCTTGTTTATCTGACAAGTATGGCACTCCTTGATGAATCTCAAAACATCATTCTTCAACCCTTTCCAAGAGAATCTCTCTTGGATCTGCCTATAGGTCTTGAAGAAACCCTGATGACCAACAAGGGGAATGTCATGAAAGGTTTGCAAGACCTTCTCCTTCAACGTGGATTCGAGCAAAAGAAGGATTCTACCCTTATACATAATCAACCCGTCCACCAAATTGTACTTTTCATCATGAAAAGTACCCTCAATAATGCTGATTGCAAACTGATTTTTGGCATAATCAGCAAGCAACGAGTCCTTCTAGTCTACAATAAGCTCACACAATAAGCTCAAATGGGGTCTCCGTGAAAGAGCATCTGCCATAACATTGTTTTTGCCTTTGACATACTCAAGTCAAAGTCGTAAGCTTGTAACTTACTCACCCATTTCTGTTGCCTCTCATTCAGGTCCTTCTGATGCATGAAATGCTTGAGGCTATTGTGGTTTGTCTTCACTACAAACTTGCTTCCCACCAAGTACTGCCTGAACTTGGCCCAAGCATCTCCTTATCATAGATAGAATATGATCTCTCAGCTCCTCTCAGTTTTTTGCTTTCAAACACAATTAGATGCTTGTCTTGTATCAACACAACTCCAACCCCTTCTCCTGATGCATCACATTGAAGCTCAAAAGGCTTTGAAAAATCAAGTAGAGCCAAAACAGGACATGTGCTTATAAGTTCTTCGAACTTGTCAAAGACTTCTTGTGCTTTATCTGACCATGCAAAAGCTCCCTTCTTGGAAAGATCTGTGAGGGGGGCAGCCATCTGAGAATATCCCTTCACAAACCTCCTATAGAAGCCGCATAACCCCAAGAACCCCTTCAGATGCGTTATGTTCTTAGGTGGAGGCCAATCAATAATAGCCTTGATCTTTTCAGGATCAACCTTCACTCCCTCTACACTAATAACGAACCGAGATAGAGCAACTCTCTCATGCCAAATTCACACTTCGATTCCTTTGCAAACAATGACTCAGACTCTAGAATGTTAAGTACTTCATCCAAATGTTGTAAGTGCTCGGTCCATGATTTACTGAAAAAAAGAATGTCATCAAAAAAGATGAGCACAAACTTCCTTAACTGCTTCTAAAAAAATCCAATTCATGCAAGATTGGAACATAGCAGGAGCATTAGTCAAACCAAAAGGCATGACTAAGAATTCAAAATGCCCAAAGTGGCATCTGAAGGCTGTCTTCTCAACATCTGATGCTCTCATTCTGATTTGATGATAGCCCGATCTAAGGTCAATTTTTGAAAAGAACACAGCACCATGTCGCTCATCAATGAGCTCATCAATCCTCGAGATAGGGTACCGGTTTTTGATGGTCTTCTGATTGAGTGCCTGGTAATCCACACACATACGCATGGTCCCATCCTTCTTCTTTACCAACACTACGACCGAAGCAAAAGGGCTCTTGCTTGGCCTAATGTATCCCATGTCAAGATGCTCCTTAATGGTTTTCTCTATCTCATCCTTCCGCTTCTTTGGGTACCGATAAGGAGTAGTCATGACGGGCTTAGCTCCATCTTCTAGCTCAATAATGTGTTCAATACCTCGCTCAGGAGGTCTACCAAGGGGTGGATTCTCAAAAAACTTACTCCTTTTTGTGATTAAAGCTTGAATGCATGTCGGGTAGCTTCTCTTTTCTTCAAGTGGACTTGATGGCATTATCATACACTTCGCTGCCCACTCCACTTGATCATGGCGGATCAGCCACTCCATCCTCTTCAATGATACAATTCTTGGACCACCATTGGACATTCCTTGCAACACCACTTTTCTCCCTTGTGACATGAACTTCAGCTCCATGATTTGCAGATTTAAAGTGATCTCACCAAGAGATCTCAACCATTGTATAGCAAGGACTGCATCATCGGTCTCTCCAATGCTTACCACAAAGAAATCATCCTGAACTTCAAAAACATGTTGGAAATCATGTTGGTTGAAAATTTTGTACATTTGGGGAAATATACAAAATTGTGGTTTCAACCACAGTGTGAGTAAAACTCTCCTAATTAAGGGAAGGCTCCCCCTATCTAACTACAACTTTAAAAATAAAATAGGATGGGACAGCAATCTTTCTTCTTCTTTCAAGAAAAACAATATCCTTTTCTCTTCACAGAAAAGTGATAGCAATTCGATATAAATCAATAGTAACAACTTTCGAAATGAAATGAGAGAAAGGAAAAGAAGTTTCCTAAAAGCTTAAAGACTTCTGTCACTTCCTTTGGGACGAGACAGCAATATCAAGCTCAAAGACTTGATTATGTGAAGTCCTATCTACCCTTTTCTATACTAATTTGATTAAGAACAAATTATAACAGCACAAAGACTAAAATATCTTATCCTTTCTATATAAAACAATGGGAAGTAGTATAAGCTCAAAGATTCACAGCTATTTCACACAAAATCTACTTCTAAATTTTGTTACGAACAAGTGTAAGAGCAAAATCTTACAGCTTTTTCCCAATAGAACTTCTACTTTAACTAAATTAATCTTCGATACTTGCAGCTCAAAGATTGCAAATCAGATTCGATTAAGTTCTCAAAGGAACACTTGCAAGAAAGGAAATATGGAACACAAACTTAAGAATGTAGCACAATGACTCAACGCTTGAGCAATTTTCTTCTATTCTTTTCAATTCTTCAAATTACACATAAAAGCTCAAAGACTTCTTTGCTGCAAATTTGGCAGAGTTTTTGCTTGCTTTCCAAAAGATAAAGATTACAATAGACCCCTCAAGTATTTATAGAAGAGGAGCCTTGAGAAAAAGGTGGGAGGATCCTAACTAGCTTGAGAGATTCTCTCAACCACCAAGACTAATTCAATAACTAACTATGACTTATTCCAACTACAGTCCTAACTGAACTCAAACTGTAGTTGCCTTACATGTAATTACAAAAGTGCAAGTAATGACTTATCTTGCAATTTACAAAAAGGCTTTTACATGTAACTTGTCAAAAGAAAAACTACAACTAAAAGATTACAAATTTGGAAATATACAACTAAGTGTTGAAAAACACTTAAGCTGCAGTATGTCAAGACATGAATCCTTCGAACTTCTGGATAATCATTCGTAGTTCATCAAGATTTGGTTCATGGGTGTTCTTGGCCACGATCATGGTTTTCACGACAACATCGCTGCAACGAAGGATTGTGGCATTATTTCTCTCAAAGGAAGACTGAATTTCCCACAAGTAACCTTGATAAGTCACTAAGGCTTGAATGGATGCTGCTGAAAATGGTTCACTTTTCCACTCTTGACAGATCTTCAACTGTAGATCAAAAAGAACATTTTCTTCTATCAACAATTCTCCATCATGACCCATGATGGTGCAAGAAGCTTTCTGACAATGAGAGACCATATCCTGAAAAACTTCCATTTGCAGCCTCATAGCATCATCAATGTCTTCAATAAGTGACTTAAGAACAAGGGCTTTGTTCTCCAAGAGTTCCTGATATTCCAAGTATACAACTTTTGAAGGAATTACCGGACGTTCTAGAAGAATGCTTAACTTTTGCTAAGGAATTTTAAGCCAAATAGTCAAGTTGTCTTCTACCTTTTCCAAGTTCCGTTTGAAAGTATCAGAAACTTGGTTCAATTGTTCTTCAATGGTTTTCAACTTGGCCATCATTTGGAAAACCTCCTTCAAGACTTGTGTAGATAGATTATTAAGCTGATCAACCCAAGATTCTAGTGCTTGTACCTCTTGAGCAGCTCTCTCAACTCCCTGGATTGATTCTCGTGCCTCGGAAGAACTTGTAGGATTACTCACTTCACCAATTGGTTTTGTGATTTTACGAACAACTGCAACAAGTTGTCGGTTGTCCTATTCTAGCTTATCTTTCTTAGCTAGAAGTTCGTCGTGTCACTGCACCAGTGAGGCTACAGAATACTGGGCATCATGTTTAACCACTTCATGCGTTTGCTTGCCCAATTCTACCCTTGTGACTTTGTAATCAGCAGTTGACATCTCTTCAAGTGGCTTATCTGCCAGAGGTTCAACAATTTCAGCCACCTTCATCTTGTTACTATCAACAATTACTCTTGAGATAGTCTTGGCCTTTTTAGCAACCTTGGGTCTAGACTGTTTAAGTTGCTGATAATCAAAGGCATCAGGTGAGATTTCTTGCTTCTTCCTCTTTGGGATAAAAGAACTAAGCCATGGAGGTAAAGCCATCAACTCTCCTTCAATAGCAGCTGCGAGCAAAGGAGAAGCAGTTTCTATTTGAACAACTGTGGTCACCCTAGGGGAAGTATCTGTTTGGATGGCGACCATAGTTTGCTCAGTAACCAATGGGCATGAATATTGCCTCATAAATTCTTCAAAACCAAAAGTGGAGGTATCAATCTCTGACGGCTGGATACATGCAGAGTATCCTCAAGAACTTCTAGCACATTCTCTTGTTGCTAATCAATAAAAGGGTCAACTGCTGAAATGGGGACGGCATTCTGAGGAGACTCTTCCACCACTATATCAGGAGGAGATAGAGGCAACTCCATAGAAACTGAAGAGGGAATCTCATGAGGTGACTTCGAGGCTAGAGATCTAGGAGCATCATCAGATTGTTGTCCTTCTTCTGGATTATCAAGATCGATCGCCTTAACATGAAACCGTGACTTTTTCTTTTCACGAACTGTCGCCTCCTCAGGAGGAAGCACTACTGCCCAACTAACTCGCAATTTGTTCGTGGTGCCAGAAGATGATGCACCTTCCTTGTTGTCAACCTGAATCTCAGACTTACATCCAAGAGGCCCCATAGAATCATCTTCTTTCCCAACCTTGATTTTGATGAGTCTAACACCATTACCTTTGAGCCAAGTATTGGTGTTAGCCAAGATAGGCTGAAATCTTTCAAGAATGGACGTGCATTCTGTTTGCCCTCTCGGGTGAATAACTTAAAACATAAGGCACGTAATGCAGAATAATAACGCCATAGATATCAAACAAAGTATAAAAGATGTTATTCCATTTATAATTGTCCTTCCCAAGTTACATTCGAAAGTATATAAAGATACCGAAGGGGTGCGAGCGCCAACCGTCGCACCGCAACTGCCACCCCTCAGTTGCCAACTAACCAACACAATTACAACTTAATTAACTAGTTTTATTTCCGTGTACAATATTGCCGCTAACATCATCCCCCCCAAAAGAAAAGTCGTCTCCAGGTGACTTACAACAAAATGGAGAATACATGGGGCTTACAGAACCCAAAATCAGAAAAAATACTAAGGGGGTGCAAAGGGCGTCCCTGATGAAGAAGGCATCGGTGGTGGTGTAGCGGTGGATGCCAAGCACCCACGGAGCTCATACACTTGCTCGGTCCTCCTCTTTAGATCCCGTTTAGCTACCATCTGCCGCTCCAAAGCAGTCTTTACCATATAGGCTGTCTCGAGCACCTCCTTATCCTTCTTGTCCACACTCTCCAGTGTACTAACCAATCGAGTATCCAACAGCTCTCTGGATGCCCTTTCCTCTTCCAACTGTATCAGCAAGGCAGACTTCTCTGCTACTAAAGTGTCTATCGCTATCTGGGTCTGTGCCATGGTAGAGTCCAGCCCCCGAAACTTGATAGTCAGCTCCTCCCGAGCTAACACTGTTGCTACGCGCAAGGCCTCAACTGTGGTTGTCGTCTGTTGTGTCCTCCAAAGCTCAAGATATCCTTCACGAAAGGTCTACTCCACCTCCCGTAAAACCGACTGCATCCGAGTCTCGCCAACCCCCTCGGTGAGGCTCCAAGCCTCCAGCATTGCCTAGTTCTCCGTCTCAGGCCACCCGGCACACTCAAAACACCTCTCAAACTCCTCTCTGTATCCGGTGCAGGCAAAGGTCAACAGTCCCTCGATCCGCTCAACCATGGCGGCATCCGCCTGGAGTGTGGAAGATGACACAAGCCGCTGTGCTCTCAAAGTCATCTCGCCAATGAACTGCTCCAACTCTCCTGTACCCTGCTGTACTCCCCCAGGAACCTCCTCCTCCTTGTACGGGCTGGTGACTACAACTGCAGGGGGTGACGCAACCCTCTAAAGCGCCCTACTACTCGGGGAACTCCCCTCCTCCAGATCAATGATATCCAAGGAATGCATGGTCTTGGCTGGAGATAGTGCGGCCTCTCCCGCTAGTGCCACAGGTGTAAGCTGGTAGCGGCTCAACCACGCACTGAGGTCATCATGAAGAGCGCCCGCTTCCGTCATTGCCTCCTGCATATAGCCTGGCAACCTTGGCACATCCTGGCATGTCACATCCTGCACATTGTACACCATGGAAGCCTCTGGCACATCGTGCACCATGGAAGCCTCTACACTCGCCAAGGTCTCCACCCGCGGTGGTGTCATTGCTATTGTCACCTGAGGCTGCCCAAAGCTGGGAACTGGCACTGTGGTGACTACGCTCACTGTCCCAAATGACCACGGTACCGCCAGCTAACAAGTCTCCCGTAAGCGGGCTGATGTAAAGTGAACTTGCCCCTGCGATGCTAAAACAGACCCTTCTGTACCTGCCGATTCCACTACTTCCTCTTCAGGCCACTGGTCGCCTCTTCTTCCTGCCAATCGGAAGCTCCCTCCGCTCACCTGGGAGGTGTCTGCGGATTCCTCCCTGCCACTATCGGCATCCTCCTCTGCATCGGACTCATCTGTGTTGGACTCCATGTCGAGCATGGCGGCCTTCTTTCTTTTTATGCCCAGACGTGCCTCGGCGCCATGTGCCAAGACGTCCAAGTGAGACCAATAGAATATGAGCGGCTGGTCTAGTGCAACCCGTCCTTGCGGCTCCAATGGCTGTGAGCCCGGGGTGATCTGTGTGTGGACTGCATCCAGGAATAACCCAATGGCATGACGCGGCATGTAGAACTTCTTGTATTGCAGCGTCATGAACTCGTCCATCCTATCCGCCAATAGAGATGCCCAATCATACACCACCCCGTTATGCAGCCCATTCATCAACGCTATCTATGCGATGGCTATGTCTGACGCACGGCTGGCACCTGTGAGGCGACTCTTCACCACAGACAACAGGCATCGCCATACTCCCTTGGCGAAAAATGTTTTCTTTACCCCCCAACTCTTGCCTGCACTCTTGAGGCTATCTTTTTCTCCCTGGGTGAGGTTATCGCGCAACATCAACTGCAGCAATGTGGCACGATTTTGTGGAGATATTTTCTGTGAAGTGTCTATCTTTTTCCCTTTCACCCCCGGTATGCCAAACACCCTTGTGAACTTGCCTGTCGTGAATGACACTGTTATCCGCTGGTGTTGATAATCAAATACCGACTGGTGGCGATGTCTGTCATAGCTGCCAATCATGGCATGTAAAACCACCTCAAAGTCCTTTATACAAAAAACTGGCATCTGGACGGCCCAGTGTACCTGTGTCTGGCGAAGGCTTTTCTTTATCAGATCATCATGAGGTGTCTTCGCCCACCAATTCCGACAGTCTATACCATTCAGACCTTCGAACACAATATTATCTGTTGTTACTTCATCCCTATCCTTTGTCACCAAGGGTTTTGGACGATGCTTCTTGCTTTTTTGACTGCTGCTCATCCCGAGGCTACCTGCAATACGCACCCCAGATGGCAAAACCCGTTTGCCTGTATCTGCACTCATTTCTTTTTGCCCTCCCTGCAACTTGTCTTCTAACGGCTACAACCGTTTTCGCCAATTTGCCTTGTTCTTATTTGTGTCCATTAGTCCCGGATTAATTCTTTAATTCTGCTTTTATAACTGTTTAAAAAAAACCCGTCTACCACCTTTTTTTTTTCTAAAGAAAAAAATAGGGTTAAATTAATAGCCACGTGCCTCTTTCTCCCTCCCCGGAATGTTGTAGCTGTACGTTGTAACCATACGGTAATGTTGTGCCGTTGTCGTGCCTTACTCTTTGCTTCCTTGCGCGGTTCCCTACTATGCTAGGTTGCGTGTTGTTTTTTCGGTGGAGCGGACTTGTGCAGCTGCATGTTTGTTTGCGGACTTGTGCGGGCTTGTGTTTGTTTGCGACGGTGTCCACCGCACGACGGTGGTGTCCACTGCACGATGGTCTGGTCCACCGTCGGTGTTACCACTGCACGGTGGTCCCACTGTACGGTGGTTCCACCATGCCATTTCTTTTTTTCTTTTTTCTTTTTTCTTTTTTTTCGTAATTTTATTTTATATTTGTTTTCGATCGTACGGTCAACTGTCGTACGGTCGTACGGATTTTTTTATTTTTTAATTATTCCTTCTCGAGGGTCCGGGATCGAGCACCCTTTCATGGTACTGTTTTAATTTCGATCCATTAATGGCGTCTGGCACCTCCTTCCCGTCGAGCGTCCACAACTTAATCGCCCGGTTGGCATTGATCTCGCGTACCTTGAAGGGCCCTAGCCATCGCACTTTAAATTTTCCCGGTTTGATTTTGTTCCTCCCATTGAATTTCAACACTAACTGCCCAGGAGTAAACTTCATTCGTCGAAGGTGCTTGTCGTGCCAGACCTTCCGTCTTTGCCGGGCTGCCTCTGTGGCCCATTGTGCCATCATTCTTTTCTCGTCCAACTTGCTTAGGGCATACAGTCTCTCCCTCAGGCTCTCCATATCCCCGAGTCTATTCTCTACTGCAATGCGAAGGCTGGGCACCATGAATTCTGCTAACACCACAACTTCCTACCCATACATGAGTTGGAACGGAGTTTGACCCGTGGTCACCTTGTAAGTCGTTCTGTAGGCCCATAGAACAGAGGGTAACTTCTCCCAATCTTCCTTTTCTACTCCGCAGGACTTGTAAATTACCGATACCAATATTTTGTTTGTGGCCTCGGCTTGCCCATTGGCACGTGGGTAGTACGGGCTCGATAATGAGTGAAAAATCTTGAACTCTAAGGTCAACAGTTGTATGACATGGTTCACGAAGTGGCCCCCTGATCACTGGTCAACTGAATAGGTATACCATATTGCGTAATGATTTGTTTGTAAATAAATTTCGCCGTGCTTACTGCCGAGTTATCCGGGAGAGCCCTCGCCTCCAGCCACTTAGTCAAGTATTCTGTCGCAACCACAATGTACCGGCACCGTCATGTGCGGCTAGCCTTAAGAGGCCCTACAAAGTCGAGTCCCCATCATTCGAAGAGTTCCTGTGCGTGCGACAGGTTGAGGGGCATGAAGTCCCGCTTCAGAGGTTTGCTCGCCCGTTGGCAAGTGTCGCACCCCACGAACCACTCCCTGGCGTCGTGATGTACGGTTGGCCACCACAGTCCTGCCAGAAGCACCTTGCGGGCTGTAGTGTCTGGGCCCATATGTCCACCTGCAGGTCCTTCGTGTGCCTCCCTCAATACACTGGGGACTTCCTCCTTCATGACACAACGCCTTAATATCTGGTCTGGCCCCATTTTGTAGAGTAAACCGTTGATGAGTGAAAAAGTCCTGCTCCTTAATACGAGCTTTCTTCGTTCCCCTGGGGACATTCCCTCCGGAAATCGGGACGTCGACAAGTACTCTCCAATCTTTTTGTACCACGAAGGAAGTACGGCTATTTGGAACAGGTGCACATTCGGAAAATCATCATTTACTCCCTCTAGAGGTTCCCCTGACTTAATCTGGGACAGCTGATCAGCTATGACATGGCTTCACCCTGGTCTTACCACAATTGTAAATGTGAACTCCTGTAGTAGCAATAGCCAGCGGCTTATCCTCCCCTGGATAATCGGCTTGTTTACCAAGTACATGAGTGCCTGATGGTCTATGTAAAATGTGAATGGTGTAGCCAGTAGGTAATGACGGAATTTCTGTACGGCATAGACCATGCCGAGGGCTTCGCGTTCTGTGGTACTGTAGTTCTTTTCAACCTTCGAGAGCAACCTGCTTGCAAAATAAAAGGGGTGGTCCAACCCGTGTCCGCCCAACTAGACTAATGTAGCCCCGATGGCATAATTTGAGGCATCCACGTGAACGTGGAATTCCTTATCCTAATTTGGGTATGCCAGTATGGGTGCTCCCATCATCCTCGTCTTCAGCTCTTCAAAGGCCTTGCTCTGTGGCTCTGTCCAGATGTATGGTTCCCCTTTCCATGTCAACTTATCCAACAGGTGGGACACCTCAACGAAGTTCTTGATGAACCTCCTGTAGTACCCCACATGACCAAGGAAGGACTTTATCACCGTGACGTCCGTAGGAGGTTCCATTTCTACTATTACCCGAATCTTGTCCGGGTCCGTTTTCAATCCTTCTTTACACACAATGTGTCCAAGCAATCTTCCCTATGGTACCATGAATCTACATTTCTTCGAATTGAGGGCCATTTCTTAGGTATCTATTCATGAAGTGCTTTTGAATCCAAGGTTGTTCCTCTCCAGCTTCGTCATTTGGTTGGGACTTGTACTTGACTTGGAAGAAAATCACTTGTTGTGTCTGGATATCAACATCTTTCGATTACTATATTTTACACACTTAATTGTTTGCTCTTAGTCATTGTGGTTTATTAGGTGAAGTTGTGGCCAGTGAAAAATCTAAAACCCTGCTTCAGCGCCACTGTAATTCTCAAACCCAAGTGAGCTTCACTGCTTACGCGCCAAACTGCAAGTGTGGAAGATATGAGAAAGAAAAGAGAAAATTCAAGAGAAAAGAGAAAGATGAAATGAAAAAATATTAGAATGTTTGGGCTATGGGAACATGCGAGTAACTCCACCGGGGCTATGGACGCATGGCTGGCAGTGGAGCAATATTTGTGAGATTACAGCGATAACCTCATCGGGGCTATAGACGTCTGACTGGCAACGAGGCTCTATCCAGGATGCTTATGAAGTTAGGATAAATCACGTAGCTAGTCACGATGGATTTTAAGGGTTGCAATGTCCTCATGAGCTGGAATGAATGCATTTGCACACACATGGGTAATCAAAGACTAGGTACCTTGGTCCGGTTCGGGATTCTTCTTCCATTTCGAGGTACTTTCCTAGTCTCTTGATAGGTTTGGGTTGAATTTTCCAGAGGTTCTAAGTGTGGATTGGGTCTTTATCTTTGAAATGTTCAGGAACATTTATTCGAGGTGGCGCTAGATGTTGTGACGTCTTCACACATCGCCCCATTGCAAATGTGGACCCCCCACTTTTCACTTTTTAGAATAGAAGTTTTGCCTAGTTTCCTAGTGTCGTCTAGGGTTTTTGAAGTTATAGGATCAAGTTGCAAAAGTTGATATTTTAATGATCCTAAGTTTTGCCTAAGTGTTTTGACCTTTTGAGCGTTAACGTGTTTTTAAACACGCACATCAGTGATTTTAAAGTGCCAAGGTATTCACAGACCTTTTGGAGTTGTTTTCTCGCTCCTAAGGTAATATTTAAGTTGGTTTCGCACTTTATTCCAATATTTTCCTAGCGTTTCGCTCATATTTTTGGAAAATTAGTCCAAGTCCAGTTAAATTTAATGTTTCTAACTGATTTTGAGTGGTTAAAATGATAAAATCCTAAGGGAAATGCTTATTCCAAGGGTTAAAGGGTCAAAATCCATGCTAGAGGTGTTTTTCCCCTCACATTCCAGACTACCCAACCCATTCCCCCACTCAAAATCCATACTACACATGGGTTTCCCCTGGAATTCATATTGGCCACTAATTTCCCCCACTGTTTATCTAGATTGCCATCGAATTTCCCTTGGAAGTGCTAAAATTTGGCTAAGTGTCAGGATTTATCCAAACTGCCATCGATTTTCCACCAGGATTTTTGTGACAGCTAAGTGAGGATTTTTGTCCGGATTTTTATCCATACAGGGATCGATTTTCCCTGAGACATTTTGTAAGGATTTTTGTCCGGATTTTTATCCAGACAGGGATCGATTTTCCACTGGGAACATTATGAAAAGTTTTGAGTCCGGATTTTCATCCAGACTGAGGTTGAATTTCCACCAGGGAGGTATTTTTCCAAGTTAAGTGAGTTTTGAGTGTGGATTTTTGTCCAGACACATCGAATTTCCCCTGGGGGGTGATTTTTTTGCAAATTGAGTGCATTTTTGTCTGGATTTTTGTCCAAACTCACATCGGATTTCCCCTGGGAGGGTTTTGTGTGCATTTTGATGAAGTTATGCATGGATTTTTGTCCAAGCATGGATCGATTTTCCCTTATGGGGTAAATTTTGACACTTAAATGATTTTTTAAAAGGGATTTTTCAATCCCAACTGATATCGATTTTCCCTTGGAGGCTTATTTTGGATTTAATTTGCAATATTTTAATAAATAATCCCCATTTTGACTGCTTTTAAATAATTATTAATGATTATTTAAAATTTAAAAGCAAATTTAAATAACTTGCAATAATCATTTAATGTTTGAACCTTCTAGAAGCAAGTTAGGTTTTCACCAGGCAAGTATTTAAGCAAGTGTTTTATCCCACATTGCTTGTGTGGTGAAAGTGAGAGGTGAAAGCAAGTATATGAGAGGAGACTTAGCAATATTTTATTATTATTTCTGCCAAGTGTCTCCATGAAAGCGATTTTTCTCGAAGTTGGGTGAATTTTACCAAGGTGTTTTTTGGGTGAATTTTAGCAAGGCGTTTTTTGTGAAGTGTGGGATTGAGGATTTATTTTGCTCCATTTTTTCCAGCTTGCTGATCTATTCCCCTTGGCTGCCATTAAAGACCAGTTTCAAAATTTTGATTTTCCTAAGTTTGGCGATTTTTTCAAACTTTAGCATTTTTTGGTGAAAATTGGCAATTTTTTGTTTGGAGACTTGGGCGATTTTTCCTCCACCATTTTTGCTTGTTGTTCAGACCTTCATTGCTACAGATCAAGGCTGCCATTAACAACATTTTTCAAAATTTGACATTGGCGCCATTGCTGAGAAAATTACGATTTTTATTTGGGAGTGCTTTGTGCCGTTGTTTGGGGTGATTTTCTTCATGTTTGGTGGCTGCCATTATTTTCAGACCTTGCTGGGCGCCATTGCTAGGAGTGATTTGACCTCCATTGTTGGCTGGAAACACATTTTCAGAATTATTCTTCATTGCCTAGCTCATCCACACTAAGGCGATTTTGGTTAAGGGCTGTTTGGAGAAGTTTTCAGTGCATTTTCAAGGGCTGCCATTGTTGTTACGGTCTGAAACTCCATAGTTTCAGGTTGTCTTCAGACTGATTTTCATTTCCAGCCACTTGCCAACTTGGAATATTTTACTTGGGCATCATTGCTGATCTAAGTCTGAAACTCCATTTTCAGCTTTGTCTTCAGACAGATATTTTTTACCAGCCCTTTGTTTGTGCCCAGATTTGACAAACTTCACTTTCGGAAGGTGAAATTCATCGAATACAGGTGTTTCCTATGACTACGACAAGTTTAAATGACTGATTTATTGAAGTTGCAGGTGGTCTTTAGACATTGGGCAGCCATTGTTAGACCTTGGAAGGGTGTCTTCAGACTTTAAGAACTAAAAATCAGACTTTTCCACACCCTTTTCCAAGCATTTTCAGAATTTTGGTATACTTCCGAGCACCATTTTTGACATTTTTCTGAGTATACCAGGTTGTCTTCACACTGGAACTTCATTTCCAGCCACATAGTGCCCAGATGTGACCATTTCTAAGTTTTGAAGGTCAAAATAATTCAAATGCAAGCATGTGACATGGCTGTGACCACTTCCAGCCATTGATATTCATCATTTTTAGAGTGTCTTCAGACTTTTTGGAGCCATTTTCAGACTTTCAAAGGGTGTATTCAAACTTAACAATCAGAAAATCAGACTTCAATACACCATTTTCTGAGTATTTTCAGACATTGGAGGGCGTATTCAGACTTTGTCCTCAGAAAATCAGACTTTTATTACAACTTTGATATAAAAAATCAGTCACTTTCTGAGTGTTTTCATACCTCCAAGTGATATTTCCAAACCTGGACATTCATTTTTGGGCTCCAAATACTTGATTTTCTGAGTTTACATGGATGTCTTCAGACTTAGCAATTATGATCAGACTTATTCTAAGTCTGAAAATTGGTTTTCTTGAGGAGAATTTTCCAGATTTCAATCCGGACCTTCATATTTTCTAGAATTGGTTTAACAATTTTCTAAGACTACCTATCACATGTTGGGACAAATGTCAGGAACAAAGTCCTGATGGTGTCCGGATTTCCACTCCATGGAATGATGATCCAGTCAACACAAGATTTTCAAGGACAGTGAGTCTGGATGAGGGTCGAATTTCCACTGCAGGGCGGAATTACAAAGGAAGGAAGTTGTCCAGGTAGGCATCAAATTTCCACCAAGTGAAGAATGGACAAGGATAATGCGGATGGTTTTGAGGAATGATCAGTGCATATGCGGATGGATTTCTCACCAAGGTTGAAGTTAAGTTTATCATACTAGTGTTTGATTCAATGCTTATTTGTTTTGCAGGACTGTGATGAGGAAATGAAGCATGATGATGAAGGCTTGAGGTGAAGGAGGATGCACGCAATGAGGATACGGAATATGAATACTTCAAAAGATTGGATGGGGATTTCCGGATAGAGATTCCAGAAGGTGAAGATGAGGACTAGATCAATCATGAAGAAGACTTCACTTTGATGGTGAACAAATGAAGGAAAGCAAGTTCAAGAAATGAACACAAAGGATTTTACACCAAGAAATCCAGAACTACATCAAGGAATTTCAATATCAAAGTGCGTCAAGGAAGGAAATATTTCAGGATTCCAAGATTGGGAAATTTTCCAAACATAAGGAGGGAACAATTCATGGAATTCCTAAACATAAGGATGGAATGCAAAGTATCATAAAGGATTCCAAACATTGTGAAGAAGAAGAATGTACAAGGCAAATTGATTTGAGGGGGGAATAGGTGACACATGGCGCTACATCAAATATTATTTATCTTACCTACCCTCATTTCTTATTATCCAATGTAATGGTGGTTGTACAAACCCTAATTAGGGTTTTATCTTGTAATCTCGGTCGTTGATATTGGATCCATCTTGGCCATCCATTTTGTAAGAGACTCTATATATGCCTCCTTGTCTCTCATTTGTAAGAGAGAGTTTTTGTAGAATTGTTGGTATATGTTGCAGCTATTTGAATCCTAATCATTGTTCAATTGTTGGTGATTTTGCTCTTCAAATGTTGTATTTGCATTCATGGTTCTCAATTCCTCCAAGTTAGATTAGAATTTATTTTCATGTATGTTAGATTGAGTGGGAGATTTGTTGAATTTATTTGTGTGGAATCCTTAGTCCATACCACTAGCCTCTTGCCGCCGGTAAGTGCGCCTTGTGTGGTCAATTGGAATTTGAGTAAGCATAACTTCAACTATCACGCGTCCGTTGACAAGCATCAACTTGGATGGTGTCTACGTTTGATGGTGATAGCCTGAAAATCTTTAAGTATACCTTAGACGATTGCACTAAGCTTGTGTCAATACCTGATTGTGAGACCTTGCCTGGTTTGATTCCACTAAATCCATTCATCATTTCCTACATTCTTAGGTTTAGAATAGACTTCCTGAACCCTATTCCTTTTCCCCCTTTTATAGTAAGAATTAAGTCCGAAGCTTCATTGCCAAATCCTAAGTTATCGACATACTTATCCTGATCCATGATAAGATTGAGCATTCATGTACAACGTAAGTCCCCTTGTGATTCCAGCATTATCACATCAAACCACTAAACTTATCCACACGTCAAGACTTGACATTTCGTAACCTTGGAGTTGTCTCATTTGATCGTGAAGCACAGCATATGAGAGACTTTGTTCAAGAGAGGATAAGATACCTTGGTATTTTATTCTGTGTTCGCATGTGCATAGAAAACACATCAACAGGTACCAAGGGGTTTAATCCCGTGTTGATCTGCCCCTAGTAGGTTGAACGTGGGGGGCCACAATGTAGGCTTTCCCAGTTTTTTCCATGTCGCTTCTGGGAGCACATTTACTCCTGACCCCTCGTCCACAATGCTGTCTATCAAGGTAGTCCCCAGTATGCCCATTTCTACCACCGCCGGTTGGCGTCCGCTGTTAACTACCAACAACATGGGGTCGACCACGGGGCTTACGACCTCCCTTAACACGAGGTCGGCTGTGGGGCTCACGACCTCCCTCATTTTCACTTGTGAGGGTACAGAGTTTAAGATAGCCGTTTTTAGTTGCGGCATGGTCTCTAGGAGGTCTTGAATTTTCACGGGTACCTCCATCTGCAATATTTGTCGTAAAATTTCCTCCTCCCCTCGTCCGTGGCGGACTTGCGGTCTGGTAGCTGTTCTGTCCTTGTGCGGCCATTTCCTTTGTGATCTCATCTCTTGCTTCCCGCACTCTCTCGGTCTCCGTGTGGGGATTTGGGTATGCAACCTTTTTGGCCTGCGCCCTTGTGATTGCCAACACTTCTTCCTTCGTGGGTTCTATGTTTAGAAGGTTTACACCAGGCTTCGAGCAATTTGCGTCCTCATGGTCGCCTGGCCTGCACCATCGGCAGAGGTGCTGAGGGTTGGCTTCCTTTGTGCAATCGCGGGCGAAGTGTCCCTACTGATTGCAGGCCCTACACTGGATCATTGGCCGGCCCTTGGCGTCATACTGGATCCGGTTTCTATTATTGTTATTGTTGTTGTTTCTTCCGCCGCTGCATCTGTTATCCCGATATCCTCCAGATGATGTCGTTGTGTTAGTTTGTTGGCCCATACCCGCTGGTGCGGATGTTGTGGCCTGCTCTATGAACAGCACCTGGTTCATTTGCGTACTTCGAGTTTTCATGTTGTATGGGCACTCCTTGGTGGAGTGTCCCATCACTTGGCAAATCTCACAGAATACCTTCTTCGAGCAAGTACCCTTTGTATGCCCCTCCTCTTTGCACTCAGTGCACCAGATGTCCCCTTCGGTCCGACCGGTGCTTCTCATTGTTTTGAATTCCCTCCTCATTCGCCCCATGTCTTTCTGGAGCGCTTGCACCCGTTTGCCAGCCTCGCCATCACTGTTGCTTTCCTGTGAAGAGTCATCCTCCTCGGACGAGCTATCCTCCTTTTTTTTCTTCGATGTCTTGGTCTCGCTCTCGAGATCCATCGCTCTATTGTATGCGTCTTCATACGATGTCGGTGGAACAATTTTCATCTTCTTCCGGAGGGAGTGTTTTAGTCCCTCCACGAACCATCTCTTTTTCAACCCATCCGCTGATTGACTCTCCATTTTCCCCAACAGTTCCTTCAACCGCCGACTATAGGCTCGGACAGTCTCGTTCTTGTTCTCCTTTGTTCCATAGATCTCGGCAACTATTTCGTTGTCATCTCTCAGGAGGCGAACTCTATCCCAAACTCCTTCTTCAGGTCGGGCCATGTGCCAATTTTGGCCTTATCCATATCTGAGTACCAGTCTATGGCCACTCCCCTTAAGGTTGCTGGGAATTGTGTTACCCATTCGTCTTGGTTGGTAACACCGTTTGCTGACCATATGGTTTCGCACGTCCGACAATGGCGGACGGGATCTTCCTTCCCATCGCCGTTGAACTTCGGCAGTTTCTGTTTACTCGCCATTAATGGGGGTCATCTCCCCTGAGGTGGCTATGCCTGTGCCTGAGCCCCTGTGCCGCCCCCTCTGGCGCCGGTGGTGTGTCCTGCATGGGCGACTGGGGGTACGGTGTTTTGCCTGCCATGTGTCGAACCTACAGTCGTACGGTTGTCCTCCCCTTCGTTCTCACCCGCGCCCACTCGAGGCTCCCTTTGGTGATCCTCATTTCGTGGTGTAAGGGATAAGTTTCTAAACTGATCCCGAGTCTCTTCGACTAGATTCCTCCGCAACCATGTTTCCTCCAGAAACTCTTCGTGGCTTCTCACCCTACGGTGTTCTGGTGACGCGTATAAATTCCCCTCGGCTTCTGCACCCTCCATGACACCTCCTTGGTTCCCTTCAGGCAACCCCTCGGCAGGTCGCCTCAACCTCCGTCTACGTTCTACTCGTTCTAGAATCAAGGCCCTCTGCGTGGCCTCCCACTCGTCCGTTTCTACTTTCTTATTTCTATCTTTATTCAATAGGTTGGGCATTAATTGTCGTACATTTCCATAATTCACAATACATAAACCAAAACACGTCTTTATTAATTCATTTCGTCAAATACAACTCGTGTCAATGACACTTTTATTTGAATATAGAAGGTTCAGGGTTCAATTCCTTCCTAGACTGGCACCATCCCGTTCCGCTTCCCGTCGGCTGCTTTCTTCGTACTGTTGAAGGATTTGTTGGTGTCGCTCTTCCTGGGCAATCTCCTCCAAGCGAGCTTGTTGTGCCAGCGATGCCTGTGCAAGCAACCAGGGGAGGTGGTTCATTAACCGATTTACTGTCGGGCTAACCTCCAGCGCTATCCACACGACACTTGGTGGGATTTCAGCCTCTGTCGCCTCTCGTTAGACGTAGGTCTCGATGGCTACTTGGAGCAAAATTGAAAATTCCCTCGTTGCAGTGTCTTCTCCTGTGTAGAGCTCTGTTTGCGCGTCATCGGCCTCTGGGTTTATCTCACCAACAAGTAGGCCCATCGTGTCCATGCGCCATGCACATCTTCCGTTCCCGAGTATGTCTAGGCAACGGCGCCAAATGTTTGCCCTCTCGAGTGAATAACTTAAAACATAAAGCACGTAATGCAAAATAATAACACCATAGATATCAGACAAAGTATAAGAGATGTTAGTCCATTTATAATTGTCCTTCCCAAGTTACATTCGAAAGTATATAAAGATACCGAGGGGGTGCGAGCGCCAACCGTCGCACCGCAACTGCCACCCCTCGGTTGCCAACTAACCAACACAATTACAACTTAATTAACTAGTTTTATTTCCGTGTACAATATTGCCGCCAACACATTCTTTATGCGACCATTGGATTAAAGGAAGTGGAGCTTCCTCAACCCTTCAGAAATATATTCAGGATCAAGTACATGCCCATCATCAATCATCCTTTGTGGAATATCCACCAAGTTCAAATCAATAACCTGCTCAACAATAAGCCTGCAGTAATCCATCTTCAGAATTTCCATTTTTGTAGGGAGATCTACCCAAATATCCTCAATATGATGCACGTGCACGAAGGGCTTTTTGATCTTTTCCTTCATACCTCGGTAATCAAAATCAGCTCTGGACTTAAAACTTTTGAGTTTAATTTCCTGCATCTCAGTCTCCATAGCCTTGGCTTTGATGGATGTGACAAGAGAATACCAGTCAATTTTCAATGGGTTTGTTGCAAAAATCCCCATTCTGACCTTATGTCTGACAAACTGATGAGCGTGCACAGTCATGATCTGTCTTCCCAACTCCATAAGTATGATCTTATCAGTCGGATATCTAGGGAGCATGTATGGCTACCCACTATAGCATCCGACTCTCATATAGGTAAAGGTCGTGAATTGAAGAAACAAGCACCCATACTCATTCACTCTTTCCCATGCAACATCTTCTTTGCAATTGGAGATGACAGCAAATCTGACATTGAAGGACAACCTAGTATACTGCGATGAAGACTTAAAAGTGTTAAAGCAACATCATAATCAGCTGCAACTAACATTTTTCCTTCTTCAAATGGGAAGAACTCCAACCCTTGCACTTCACGATTTTGTCAGAGAAATAGGGGAAATAAATGGGAAATGCTAGGAATCTTGACTTTGACCAATTTCGGATCTTGGGGAAAATTTTACAAGTATACAAGTTTGGGAAGAATGCACATGCAATCAGATTTTTAAAACCCGAATGCAAGTATACTTGTAAAATGGAAAATGGAGAAATGAGTCAAAAATGAGAATTAGACTTGCAGGAAATGACGTGAACGGAAAGTACGGATATAGGCGATATGGATGGAAAAAAAAGGAAAGATTTTGGGAATGACATTTTCATGAAAATGGGAAGAACTTTGAACATGCAATCCAGTTCTAAAAACCCGATTTTGGAAGGATGGGTATTTTTCATCTTTGTAACTTGGAATTTCAACAAAAGATGGTTAAATTTTTTTAACCGTAAGGGAAGAACAATTATTTTCATCCAACTTGTAATCGGGATTTAAAATCCCGAATACAAGTAAAGAGGGAAAATGGGGAAGAACAATGCAATTCAAAAATTGCTTTTCAAAGGGGAAAATCTCTCTCACAAAACCGATTTTTGGGGGCAGAACCAACATATACACAAATTTACAACTAGAAAGGAAAAACAAGAAAACAAGAAAACAAGAAAATGAAACAAGAAAAGAAAAGAAAACATACCTTGTTTTAATCTGAAAAATGCCTCTTCAAAAGATGATTAGTCTTTGAAAGAAGGATAGCTCTTAAATAGAGATTAACCGCAATCCGAAACCCTAGCCATATTTTTACTAAAACGCCATAAGCAGAAAAACGTGGCACCAAATGCAAATAAAATGGCCCAACGACTTAGGAGGTTGGAGATCTGTGGCAACTTGGGAGAGAAAATCGTGGTTTCGGTAAAAACGTGTTTGCTTATTCAACACCAAAAAACCAGCAATCATACACTTCAAATGGCATGATATGTGTTTGCAAATGCATGAGAATAGGGAAGAATCCCAAACGCCTTCTATCTCCCAAAAATTCTCCACAAAAAATCCTTCAAATTTCCAATAAAATCGCCTTCCTTTCGCTGGTCGGGTTTTTGGAAAAAGAAAGTTTAATTTTACATGCAATAAAGAAAATCGGGTTTTATTTCCCATATAGCAAGTTTTAATTGTCACTTTATCCTCAACAAGGCAAAATCGGGTTTTAGAAATGAAATTACAAGTTCAAAATTCCTCAATTTGCACTTTATGGAGAAAATCGGGTTTTTTGGGCAAAATAGCAAGTTTAAAATGTCACTTTATTTCATTTCTAGGAAAAATCGGGTTTTGGAGAAAGATGTGCAAGTTACAAATTACTTGTAAGGGGAAAATAGAATCCCTACAACAAGTTTTAATAACTTGCACATATGTAATAGGGGTTTAAAATCCCTATTACAAGCAAAAGACATTAAAATAGGGGTTTTAGAAAAGAATTACAAGTTATTTATAAACATGTAATTTAAAATTAACTTGTAACTTATCCAAAAAATCCCTATCATAACTTAAAAAGCCAAAAGGCATCAAGGGGGAAATAAAAGGTAAGTTACAAGTTCTTTTTTCAATAAAGTGCACTTGTAATTAGCCAAAAATTTCCCTACAAAGACCAAAACAAAAGAAATCATTAAAACTTGTAATTCAAGGAAAATTTCCCACCTGCAGTCAGGGCGAAAAAACCCGAAATTGAAGGAAAGATATAGCAAACGAACCCAAAATGCGATGAAATTTGAAACGTGGTTCAAGGATGGACTGAGGATTAAGCTAATCCAAGGATTAGGCGAAATTATGCCTCGAGAAGCAGGCGAAATTATGCCTCGAGAAGCGTGCCATAGAGTAAAATTGTCATTTTTCAACAAAAATTTAATGTAATGGTCCTTCATTTTTGAAAACAAAAATGAGGACAACAAATCATTCGGTTGCAAGATATTGTAAAGCCATCAGCTACCATGACTTTGAATCCTTCGACTTCCTCAATTACTAGCCCTATCTTTGCAACAATTCCTTCATCAATAAAGTTATGAGTTGCTCCGGTATCAATAAGAGCTATGACACGGTGCTCTCCCAACACTCCCCGAACTCTAAAAGATTAATTCTTGTGAATGCTCGAGAGTTGAGCAACCACACCTCTATCATCTTGTTCACTTTCAGGCCTTTCAAGGGCCTCTTCATACTCACCGTACTCATTTTCAGACTGCTGTTTGAAGATTTCAGAATCTGATCCATCAGCAAAATAGGTTTCCAGCTGACGTGCACTACCTTTTCCATGACACCTATGACCCGGGGCCCATGGTTCTTTGCATGAGTAACACAAATTCTTCCTTCGGAGCTCTTCGCGAAGCTCATCATCCATCCGAGGAGGAAACTTCTTGGACTGATTGGAAAATTTCTTCTTGTTCTTTCGATAGGGGAAAGGCTTGGACTGAAATTTAGACTTAGGGGCAACCAACTCCATGCCAAGGTGGGCGGATCAAAGGCTTTAACCCATCCTTTCAAAGGTTATTCAAGTCCCTCAGTGAATAGGACCACTAACCTCTTCTCAGAAATGCTACTAACCATAACCAAAAGACTTTGGAACTCAGTTATGAAAGTATCCAACGAGCCCTGTTGTTTGAGTTGTGCAAGCTCTCTAAATTTCACCTTTGGATCCTTAGTATCAAATCTTTCGATCAACTTATTGGTGAATTCCGCATAGGTATTGATCGAGCTATGGCCAAGGGTGACCAATCCATGGCACCACCACTTGTGAGCAGCCTCATCTAAGTGTAAGGTAGCGAACTTGATGGCATCTTCTTCAGGCATCGGCCTCAAGGACAAATAGTTGTCCAACTTCTGAACCCAAGCTCTAGTCATACACTTATTGCTCCCATCATAATGAGCTAAAGTCACCTTTCCAAGATCTTGTTGATAGTCTCTTGGAGCGAAATAACGGTTTTCATATCTCCCATCCCTTCTCTTCTTCTGGTTCATGTATTGGTCAAGGGTGGGGATGTTTCGAATCTCCACTAGAAGAGAGGCATACTCCATGTAGCTAGCCCTTATCTCATCGACCATTGGAACCTCAACTTCAAGTGGTCGTGCTTCCTTGGGAAGGAAGACGGGTTGCAAAGGTCTTGAAGCAGACCCAGCGGGGGTTCCACCATTGTTACTACTCTGGTTGCTACCATTCCCATTTCCTCCAGAGTTGTTAAAAGTGCTGGCATTGTTTCCATTGGTGTTTTGATTTTGAACCCCACCAGCATTTTGAGTTAATGTGGCCATCAACTAGGACATCATATCCATCATGGCATCAAACTTCTTTTTAGCTCTCTCTGCAGCCCCATTTGCATCATTCTGACCTGATGTTCTCTCTGCCATTGAATCCACCGAATCGGCTGAATCAACCTCTTTCTCTCTGTTTCTCAAAACCTCTGAAAAGGTCTCTTCCACTGGCATTGACGGTATTTGATAGTGTTGCCCTCTTTGATCTATGGTGTAGTATTTGATATCTCTATCACTCATGGAGTGCCATTAACGCACAGGCTGGCAGGAAGAGTGGCTCTAATACCACTGTAGCATCCCCAACAATTTTTTTTGTTTTTTAACTGTTTTACAAACACACCAATCACCCGTTAGGGCTAGAATAATGCAATCCAAACCAACTAAAAGGAACCCTACACCTTTTGATCACCAAGAGCCCAGACTAGGAGGGTGAGAGCATACGGTGATAGGGGATCGTTAGATGCAACACTGAAAATGCTAATTACAATATTGGGTGGCAAGCCAACCCCTTCCACTTTCCAGTGGGTAAAAACAAGGAAACTTGGCGGTAAACCAGCCAAGGAAAGAAGATCACATTCAAACACAAATCACTCTACCGCAATATTTCAGCTGGAGGACTTATCACTAAACAAACTCAACTCAACCGCTTATGCAGCGAGAGGACAATTACAAACAAAGATCACTTGACCGCTTATGCAGCGGGAGGACTGAACTACAGACTGAATTACAAACACTAAAGGTGGCCAAGCCAACCTCTTCCACTTATGAGTGGGAATTACAATGAAGTACTTCAGATACAATAGAGGTTAGTACTACTAACCAACAATTCAATGATGAATGCAATGAAGTACTAGGAATCATAACAATGGAACTCAGAGAAATACAAGCTAAAACACAAGTAACCAAATCTGATGTAAAATACCAGCAACTCCAGAAATGGACCAGCAACACTGAAAGACTCACAACTTCCTCAAAACAGCTCCAAATCGCACACGAACACAGGCAAATGGAAGATATGACCAAGGCAACCAAGATAGGAACATAAACCAACACCAAAAACGCCAACAAAGAGCAGAACACAACCCAATGCACTTGCAGAAAGGTACGGCCAGCACTGAAAGTTAAATTTGTTGCTAAAAATTCAAACTCACACCAAAAACCATGCCAAAACAAAAGAATAATCGCCCAACCAATACGCTTCCGATGAGCCGTTACCCAGAATGATTTGTAGCACAGGCAGGGAGATTTGAACAAAACTTCACTTCAACCACACTAAACCAGCAACACAGAGAAACACTGAACACACTAAAAACTAAAAACACACTCTCAAATGACTCTAACAACACACTGAATCAACTAAGTATTGTATTTCAAGTACGAAACTGTGCAAGCTAGGAAGCCACAACTTCAAAGCTCAGATTCAATCACCATTCCGGCAGCAAAAGTATAAATTCTCCAAGATGATCAAAATGAGGCACCCAACCTTGTATTTATAGACTTTTGAATCTCAAATTCAAATGAACATAGCGCCAAATTCCCTTTAATTTCATTTGCATCTCATTACATGACCCCTTCAAGACATGGCGTCCCATTTAAGACCTCCTAGTTGAACTTTACTAAGGTACACAAGTTTGAACATGAGAAAACATTATAAAGTGTGAAATGACTTCATTTTGAGTGCCCTCCTGACTTACGAAATAAATGTCACTTAGGATAAATGATATAATTTTTTCCTTCCTAGGTCATTCCTCCAAAATTGATCAGTAAAAATAATTAAATATCACTTTACAATAAAGTAATAATATTTAATTAATCAATTATAAATCAAATATTGATCACTGCCAAATCAAACTGTGAACTGAAGTGCAGGAAATCACTATTCTAAACTGGATTGGAGCTCTGCCCAAGACTACCAAAAATAGTATTGCCTGAATTGACTCTTACTAAAAATAGTAAGTGATGAAAACAACTCCGAAAAACATGCTCGTCGAACCCCGTGAATGAGCTCGGAAATCGTAGAAAAACCTCAAAATCCAGTCAGCTACCACCAACTTACTAAAAATAGTAAGTTCAAAAATCACTTCAGAACAAGATGTATGTTATACCTTTGCGAAGCCCTCAAAAAACCCAGAAGGAATCCACAATCAGAATCAAAAAATCCCTATCAAACAAGCATCAATTGACTCACGCAGTATTCCAAAAAAATAGGAAACCCTAATTCCTTATTCCAGTCAACCTACGAATCTCCGAAATAGGCTAATGGACCACTGCTTTCTCCTTATTGAGAAGGGGACATTACAACAAGTCAAGGAGATTCTTTTCGTTTATATATTTTGCCAATTAATCAATTTTCTTTACATCTTGAGCACGTGTATTCAACTATAGGGTTTGCGGACGAAACCCCATGGATTCTTGAAGAGTGGAGAATGAAAATGCTTTGGCATCTTGAGGGCAATCTCACTTCAAAGTCTTGTTTGGATTTTCAACATCTATTTCAGTATTTGTTATTGCAGATTTGAGAAGATGGAACTACAACTAGCAAAGTATAGTTTCAGAGTTTCCTATTCACACGTATTACTGTGCACATTTGATTATTTCCAGAATTTTGCTGTCATTTTAAATATATAAATCAGTCACATGCAAATTTATGTGAATTTCATGACAGTTCATAAAAAATCAACATTGTGTATCATACGAATTTGATGGTGATTATTTCAGTATATTTTATGTTGTATTTGTTGGATATTTAGATCTGAATATTTATCTAAAAATTTTGGTTGGGGCCATTACACAGATGAGGCCCTTTACAAGCAAGACGGTAGTTACTAGACGTAAGCCACATGAAGCCACCAACAAATCTCCATGTGGGCCATCGTATTTAACTTAGTGACATTAATTATACTTAAGACAGCACAAAGTCCAACAAGAAGGCAAATCAAAAAGAGGCAACAAAATTCCCTGCAGAAAAATCATCTTATCATCCACCATCTAAGATTGCAATTTTCTCTCTTGTATTAAAAAATTGGATTTTAGCTAATTTTGCTTCTAACATGCATAAGCTGAAAATGTTGACTTGTCAAACTTGTAAGAAAAAAAAATTGACAAAAGATAACTCCTTACTTTATAACAGAGAAACGAGACTCGCCCGAAATCGCCCAAACTCGGCGAGTCCGAGTCCGAGTCAAGCCAAACGAGTCCCAAGGGCTCGGACTCGGACTCGGCCGAGTCTGGAGAGTAAACTCGCCAGACTCGCCGAGTTGGCGATTTTGGCTCATAATCGCCAAACTCGGCGAGTCCTGAGCCCCAGACTCAGCTACTGGCTGGGTTAATAAAATGACCAAAAAAAAAACATTTTAAAAAGTTTTTTTGGAAGGGCGAAATTTGACATTTTGGTCTCTCCGTCAGGATTATTTTATGGAATATAACATTTAAGTATAAGAAAGAAGAAAGATATAAGGAACTTATACTTTAAGTTATATTCCATATATACTGTCAGGATGTTTGAGAGTGGTTTCGGGCCTCCAGGAGTTATATTGCAAAATCTAGTTTTTGGAGGATTCTTCAGTTTTCCAGACTTAGTCAAATTTCAGGATCAGGACATTCCAGACTTAGCCAAATTTCAGGGCATTTGAAGATCAGGATGACATTCCAGACTTTATCACTCACCAACTTGACCTAGCTTGGACCTTCAAGAATGATACTCACTCACCAAGCAAGACCCAATTAGCAACAAGAGCAAAACCAGGCCCTAAGGAAGACTCTCAAAGAAACCCTAATTCAGACTTGTAATAAGTTTTTTTGGCCTCGCGGGGCGCTGCCCCTCGACCTCGCCCTGTATCGCGACAGGGAGTGCGCACCCACCTTGGAGGCACTGCCCCCAAACCCCCGTCGAAAAATATGGGGGAAACTGCGTCGATAGAAGTAGAGAAAATTTAACCTCCGAGTCTGACATTGATTGGATCGACCAAGTAGATATAGAGGTTGAGACTGTAGCCATGGCAAAGGAGGAGCGGAGAGCACGAGCACAGACAGGAGATTCAGAGGCAGATAGTGACACGGATGTTCCTGATGTTGGTGAGCATGGCATGGTGTCACGGGGAGCGGCTATGGCAGTCGAATCATCCAGGACCTACCTTAGACGCCTTCGCAGGGGGCTGGGGCCGGAGAGTGCAGGCTCCTCTGAGCCATAGACTTGTAGTTGTATTTACCTTTGGTATTTGTATGAAACATTTGATGATGATCATATGATGACATGGATTTTTTATTCCATGAGTTTTGTAATATTGTATACATTTGACAATATTTATATATCTATGTTTGTTATTTTCTTCAGCTACAATTTGCGTTTATGCTTATGTGATTGATGTATACTTGTGTATGTAATCAAATGAGCCGAGTTTGATGATGTTATTGTGTCTTTAAGGTGTATTCAATAAAGGGTGTCTGAAACAAGTTTTAAATATTTAAAAATCTCTAAATTTCTTGAGTTTTTCACTATCCCGAGTCCAGTCGAGTCTGGAGCCGAGTCTGACGCCGAGTCCCGAGTCCGAGTCCGAGTTGGCCTTGCCGAGTCCGAGCCGAGTCCGAGTCCCGTTTCTTTGCTTTATAATGTGCTTGTTGTACTTGAAGAAAAGATAAATGTCCTCAATTACAAATATTCTACTACAAAAATCTGAAATAAATCTATTTATTTTATCCTTTCCATGTGTAACAAAATCCATATCAGAATTTTAACCTTCCAAAAACTGTTAAAATGATCAACAATGGAGGTGTTTTCATTATACAAAAAACTCCACAATTTGGAATTTACAAAATTCAGTTATCCGAGGTGGAGGTAAATTGGTAATGATACAAGGTAGTATAAGTGCACTAAGACATCCATGTTTTTTTGTTGATGTTGATAAAACTCAAAATAAATGATTAACAGTTGAAGTGATGCATTTATTAGTGCACTAAGTTATCCATATTTTTTTGGGTCAATGTTGATAAACATCAAAATAAATAACAACGGTTGGAGTGATGCATTTATAATGTATGCATGTAGATATAAGTACGAGTATGCATACATCTCTGTTGATATGCAGTATATGCATATCTAATTATGCAGATACAAGCATACATATTTATGTTTGTATATATGTATGCATAGATGTCGTGATTCTACCTCAAGAAGAAGACCTAAGCCAATGATCAGAAGCAGATCAACAGTAACAGTCTGCACATAGGGTCTCGCATACTGTATTAAATTAAGGGACCATTGGA
This sequence comes from Cryptomeria japonica, assembly GCF_030272615.1. Lineage (NCBI taxonomy): Eukaryota > Viridiplantae > Streptophyta > Pinopsida > Cupressales > Cupressaceae > Cryptomeria > Cryptomeria japonica. The sequence continues at coordinate 542,128,071 of NC_081415.1, forward strand.
TTCTGGGAGATTCACTTGAACACCAATATCTTATCACGTCAATGCATGGTGGGGATTTTAAATTTATTCAAAACCATTACAGGATAGAGGATGCTTCAATTATATATGGATAGCTATTCGGAGTCATAAAAAGGGAAGTGGAGATGGTTAAGAGTCATTACATGTGAATGTAGATTATAATATAATTATAATCTGGAAACAAACTTTTACCTCATCTCACTCCATGTATTTTTTTAGGGTTTGGGACATCTGAAATTTCTTGTTTTTCCTTTTGCTTTGCTTTGAGTTTGAGGCAGTCAAGACATTCCTCTACACATGAAGGAACGAGCTTAGTTGAGAGTAGTTGGAGCATCTCTGTGGCAACAAGGATATTCCTGTGCATAGGAATGAGCTATGATTCAGAGTAGTTGGAGCATTTATGAGAATTATTTGAAAACATTTAACAGGTAAAAGTGTCAATTAATTTATAATAGGAATCTTTGTTTAAATTCACTGCAATGCAATTTTTACTGTATTGAATTTTTTGCTATGGCTTGCCAGTTAGTATCTCTGTTTAGTGTCCTCCTGTTTCATTATAAACGATATCTAAATCCTGTCCAGCTTCTGTTCAAGCAGAAAAAAAAGCTTTCGGCATTACAGGACACATTCTCTCACAATATTTTTTAGCACATAGCACTGAAATCTTAACTTCATCTACAGTGCTTGCATTATCTACCTGATAATTTGGGCATTCTTTAGGACTTTTGTATTTCTTGGCACTGGTCTCAACATGTCTATTATCCTCACTAGCTTTCTCATTAGGGTATCCCTTGTAAATTTCACCAGCAATCTCATTTGTGCATTCACCCCAACTTTCATTATCTTCTAAACTCCCTGATTTGCTATCTCTAGGACTCACATATTTCTCACCATTCATCTTCTCATATTAGCTGTCCTCTCTAACTTTCTCACCCAACAATTCCGCAGGAACTCCATTCTTCTCTCTACCATCACAAACCTCGCTCTCTCTACCATCATTACTCAAACTCTCCACAAAAATATCAGAATTCACATTTAGCCAAACTCCTTGTGCTGCCCTCAATCTGATTATTTTATTTTTTAACTAGCTTGCCGATTCCGGTTTGAAGAACCAGTATGCTGGTAGGGCAAAATTTTGAAAAGGGGTTTGGATTCGTTTGGGTTCGTTAGTACAAAAACATGTAAATTTTATATATATGCATATGTATTTTAATACTTGTGCAGCCTATAAGCATGAATTAAGATAAGCATGTCACATAGCATCATATAAACAACAAAATAAACATAAACTTGTAATCATAGCATCATGACCATACCATAATAGCATCATATACATCAAGTTTAATATCAAAATGACAAAATATTCAAGTATCATTGTTTCAACTTTCAACAATATAAAGTTTAATCATCAAATGGATCAGCTAATTCATCCTCCTCCTCCTCCTCATCCTCCTCATCATTGACATTGACATTAGATGAGCCAATGCCACTTGCACTTGCATTTGCACTATAAGTTTGCTTGCTCTCTGAGTCATCATGTGCCAATGCAAAAAGCTGAGAAGCGGGAGCATCCAAATCAGTATGCTCTGGCTCTATATCCCACATCTTTGTTTCCCCTTGTGTGTAGTCACGTTGTTTGTGTGAAACAAGACGTAGCTTGGAATGCACATATACTAAATTCTTTGTTCTTTTTGATAGCAACCTATTGCGCTTTACTGAGTGGATGAAAGAGTATGTGCTCCAATTTCTTTTTGAAGCAGATGAACTAGCAACCTATGAAGACAAAGTAAACAATTAAAGTTATACATTAATAAAATTAAAATTAAAAATTACTAACAACCTATGAAGACAAAGTAAACTATAAATAAACTTGTGATAAATTTTAATTAATTAAACTTACTTGTGATAAAACTTTTACAGCGAGGGATTGTAGGTGTTGGAAGCATGCACCATGGAAGTACCACTAGCTATGAGCATCTGTAATGTCCCCTTTTCTAGGTGACATGAGATGAGCAGGGGTTGACCTACCATTCGAGCTCCCGTAGGTCAACAACATGGTTAGGGGACTCATTCTGAGGGTCATGGAGCTTTGCAAGGGCTCTGTGAGCCGTTTCGGACCTTCGAACGAGGTCTCCTATTTTTTAGGGAGAACTGGCAGTTGACTGAATGACCACCTGGGGGACCAAGGAGCAGAGTAGGATCCTTTTGAGCAGTTACACGTGTTTGAAGAGAGGTTCCTACTTTTTAGGGAGATTCCCTACCTTTTAGGAGGTTGTGGCAGTTTCCATATTTGAGGTTCCACAGGACCATACTATGGTTTCAGTTTCAGGAAGATTGGGTGTGTTTCCTAGTTTCTAGGAGCATCCCTAGATTTTAGGGATGGGACTGCCAGTTAGCTCAGCTTTTCCGGCATCGGTCATAGATAGGTGACAAAGTTATATTCATGATTGTTTGGTTATTTTGGGTTGTTATTGGATATCTGGAAATATTTTAATATATTTAAATATTTCCTAAGTTAGTGATTAAATAAATTAAAATAAGGCTATGTATTTAGTCATTTCGGAGTAATAAGGGGTTTCTAGCTTCATCTGGGTTGATATGCCTATGTGTTATAGCTCGTTGGAAAGGTCTTGAACTTTGCTACATGATTCTCACCTTCCGGAGTCTTTTTGGATGCCTGACGCTATTTATTTGCAATTTAGTGTTATTTTCCTATAGTTGCCGCCATAATTAGAAAATTACACTCTTTTCATAATGCACCAACTTTACTCCCTTTTAGGGTTTGGCTTGGAAAGGAAAGGAGATATAAGGAGATGAAGACCTAATTGTTCATTATCTTTTTACACAATCAAACTTATTTTGTGAATTTGCTCTGAGTGAGTGATTCTTCATCTGGGACGCAAACCCCAAGATCTGGACTGGCTGGGACGTAGCCCTCAGCAGTTATTGGCATTGGATTCTTCAGGCAGAGTGCATAGTTGACAGAGATTGAGTACGCCATTCTTCATTGTGGATTCAGGTTGCAGAGTAAGGGTTTCAGCATGGCAGATTGATTCTTCAGCTTGGGCGTGATCCTTGCAGCCTTAGGGCCGCCATTTGCAGCAAGCACATCCCACGTGAAATGTAAGGAATGCATGTATTCAGCCTCAGAGGTATTCTTGATTCATGATATATTATTTTGTGAAGAACTTGGAAGTTGCAAGTCTGCAATTTACAACAGCAAGCAGGTTTGAGACGGAAACCTCAGATTTAGTCTTCAGGAGGATGGAATCCCTTCTACAAGAGGCACGTGGAACACATCAGAAGCTTGTTTCAGGCATATTGAGGGTCATTTCAACAAACAAACTCAGTAATCATTAGCAGCAAGGTCATTACATCAGATCTGAGCAAGAATACATTCAATTTCAGTGCATTACTTATTTCTTTTGGCAGTTGTACTGTTTCCCAAGGGGGTCGTACCATTACAGATGGTTGTGGAGTGATAATAAATAAAATGGAGGGTTTTAACTCCATTTCTTGTTCTTAGCTTCATTGTTAGGATCAGCAAGGACTGTGTAGAAGAAATCACAGTCATTAGGCTTGAATTGAGATCAGGGTGAGCAAAACAGTGAGGATTTAAGGCTAAAATTGTATAATTTTGCCTGGCAGAATTTGGATTTCCAGTTGGTAATTGGGTTTTTGGCCCAATTTGTTATTGGTAATTCAGTTGGAGGTAGTATAAGTGTATTGGTACATTTGGAATGCCCTTGTACCTTCAACTCATGCCTGTATCCATTTCTGGATAGCAAATCAGCAACAAACCCCAGCACTAGATCTGTGGTATGTTTCTAATCGTTTTGGTGAATGTATCTTCACTCCTAGTTGAATGTAATCAATTGTCATAAATAAAATCAGAAGCTGATATCTTATTTTGAGTTGAATTCTATGTTATTATTGGTTAATGGTTGCAATCCCCATCACCAAAAAATAAACAACACTTTCTGCATCTTCTGTCTAGTCTCTAAGAACACCAAAAGGCTCTGAAAGATAGTTTATTAATTAAAACTTATCCAGGGCAGCAAAGAACCCATTTAGGGATCTTTCAGCATCCTTCTTGGATCTATGACGAAGTGCATCAACACTTAGACCATTCCCATTTGCGAATTCTATGAACTCATTTGTAACATTATCTCCCAAATCATCATCAGGATATAGTCTAAGAAATGTTGCCTTGTACCCATCAGATACTTCTAGATCTCTCCATGGTGGAATCCTTCCTGGTTTACCAAGAAACTGATTGCTATAGTACTTTGTTGTCAAGGCATAGGCAAGAAGATGCAAAGGAGTGGTCATCTTATTCCACCTTTCTACAATAATTGCTTTCACTTCTTTGAAGAATTTCTCCTTGGGGTCATTCTCTTTTGCATTTATAGTGAACTTTATTTTTTCAAGCATTGAATAAATGCCAAGGCCTATCCATGTCGGTATAGCGAATCATACTCATAATGGGCTCAGTGATACTTAGGAGATATGTAACAAGATCCCACCATTTCTCACTCAATATTCTCTCCCTAATTTTTTCTGCCCTCTCACTGCTACTCTGCTTCCATATAGTCCAATTGTTGTTGATCACCATATTGCATAGTACCACTCTAACTTTCACAAGTCGTCTTAAGACGATTGTGTTTGATGCAAAACAGGTCTCAGCAACCTATAACACAAATTAATGCCAAAATGATTAAAAAATAAAGCCAAACTTTAAAGAAAAATACACAATATAGCTTACACAACGATATTATGAACATTGAAATTAAAAAATCAGAAAATGTAAAATTAAATTACTATTTCACTTACCTTTAATAGCTCCAAATTCGAAAAGGATCTAAAAATCCCTTGAGACGTGGTGGTTTGTGATGAACATCTGGATGTCCTCAGCCTCTGCATACACACCTCTGATCCATTTTATTTTAGTCCCAATCCTTTGTAGCATAAGATTGAGTGAATGGACCACACAAGGTGTCCAAAAGATGTGATCATAGCATTCCTCAACCAACAAACCAGCAGCTCTACAATTTCTTGCATTGTCCGTTATGACTTGGACAACATTGCGAGGTCTCACTAACTCAATGGCAGAGATGAGAATTTCTACAATAAATTGGCCATCTTTTACTTGACCCTCACAATCCACAGCTTTCAAAAACATTGCCCCTTTAGGGGACACCGCTATGACATTGATCAAGGGACGATTTTTAGCATCTTTCCACCCATCTGAAACAATTGTTACACCTGTCTCAGCCCATGAACCCTTGTGGATTTCAATGCATCTTCAACCCTCTTCACCTCTTTGTCCAATAATGTTCCACATACCTTCTCATAACCTGGGACCTTATACCCACTTGGAGCTTCATCAACACTTTTTAGCATTTGCTTCCAATATGGGGAGCAAACAACATTAAAAGCCAACCCATTTGCACAAATGCACCTTTCTATATCTTGGTCAGCAATGTCTCTACTCTCATTTTGAAATGCGGTTTCTAAAGGCCCCTTTGTTCTTTTGTGTGTCAAGGGTAGTTCACTTTCAGGTTCATTTGTGGAAAAGAAGGGGTGGTCTTCTACTACAACATCGGGATTAGATGGGGCTTGAATTCCCCTTGTTTTCTTTGGTGCGGTTTGATTCAATCTACGGGCTTCTCCCTCTTCTGCCTCCTCATGCTCCCTAATATGTTTCATCATTGTCTCATTTGGTATAGCTTTACCATCTTTTCCAAGGCATTTTTTGATGCCTCTTCTTTTTATTCTACACAAATGGCCTACCACCCAATAATATGAACTATTACGTTCAATACCACATCCTTGGCATCTCCAACGGAATCCCCCACCTCCTGGAAGTGGGTTTAAAATTTCAACATACTTCCATAAGGGAGAATTTGGATCATTTATTTGTTTTGTAATTGTTTGTTCATTGCCAATGGAGGAAGAGGTAGATGCCATTCTAGTTCCTATGGAAAGAAATAACATAAACAGATTCAAAAACAAAAACAAAATAATGAAAAACAATTAATGTTTCATGTTTGACAATTTGTGAAACAAAAATAGTTGGAAAAAAATGTTAAAAAACCTACCTCTTGTAGCCAATGGGAGTTTGCAAATGTATGGAAATGATGCTGCAACACTTGTTGAAGCTTCAAAAATCAGTCTTCAACTCCTCCTATTTGATCTTGGAAGCCAAACTTTGTTCACCCTTTCTTCAACCTGCTGTCAAAAAACTTTTGTTTGCACACAAATGAGGAGAAATGAGCCAAGATTATGTTTTAGAAGTCACTTTTAGGGTATAAAATTCACTTTTTACATGGCGGATTCCCAAAAAAATTAAAATTTGCATAAAATATGCCTTTTTGGGCCACCAAGGTTCGACCTGGGTCCGCCCAATTTGACCTAGTTCGATCTTGGTCCGCCCGAGTTCGAGCCAGGTCGAACCCCTACTAAGAAACACGAACCCTGGTCAAACCAAGGCTGGACCAGACCCGAACCAAGGACCCGGACCGTACCAGACCTGAACCAAGGGTGTCTAGGGGCGAACCCGATAAGCTAGTTTTTTAACAATAACATTGGAGCCATATCTTATTTATAATATCTTCTGGAATACATCAATAGAGTAATGATGATAAAATCTGCTAAAATATATCAATAGATTAATAATAATATCTGCTGGAATATATCAACAGAATAATAATAATGTGGAACTAATTAGAACTCAAGCACCTGGTGAAAGATCTTTCCAAAATCAGAACTAACGTTGCTCCAGTTGGCCTAGAAATCAATCTACCAATAGAAAATAATGCTTTCAGCTAAATGCAATCTATGGATGAGATTGCCCACAAGAAACAAGAAGAGCTCTATCCTTTACCTCTAGATCCAAGGATTTTCATCCCTGAAAAGGTAAACAAGTGCTGCCTGATATAACCGCACTCTCTAGGTCTGAAATGTGTGAAATAAGCATATAGAATGAATCCCTCAAGGCTGGGTTGCCTCTAGTTATTTATTGACTAAAAAAGAAACTTGTGAAGCACCTACAAGAAAATAGGAAAGTCTTGAAGTTTCAAGAAAAAGGAGAGCTGGCAAAAATGAGCTCAAAAGAAATAATCTCTGCTTCTCAAGCAAAAAGTCTTGGAAGCCCAACCATCAATGCAAGGACAAAGAAGCAAAATTGTTAAGGAAGAATTAGAAGTTAAAGAAAAGGAGGCTGAAAAAAGATGACGGAACAAGAGGAACAGAAGTACTTGAGTTGCCTTGAAGATGATGACTTAAAGGGAGATGAAGGTATGAACTCCTCCTATGATGAGGAAAATGTTCCTACGCAAGAAGATTGGCAGATTGCCCTTTCAGAAGTTTCAGTACAAGAGTATGCTAATTTTGAGAATGATGAAGTTTTCAAAACATCAATTAGTGAAGAACAAGCAATTGAGTCTTTTGATGATAATATTGTCCCACCACTTATTCAAGAAGATTGCAAGGCAAATTTTAGAGAGATGCCTAATTTTTGAAAGTCGTGCTACTCCTAAAATTGAAGACAAATCAGAAATTTTTCTAAGTGGAGAGCAAAGTTACTTTGCTGATTTAGAATAAAGGCCTGAATAATTGCAAATAATAAAGAAACAATTAGTGATCTCAGAAGAGAAACTGGTGCAAGCTTTAACAAGAATTGATAGCACGCATAATTTTATTAAAGACCTCTTTTAGAAGGGTCAATTTGAGGAGAGACAGAAAGGCACTAAGGGTAGAGCTACTCTTGCAAATCTGCAAACTATCAAAGATGCATAAGAGATAATGAAATCGGATTACTTGCATTTGCTTTCAGAACGGTATCATGCCATCAAGTTTGCAGAAGACACCTTTGATGCATACCAAGAGAAGGAAAAAGAGGTTGATGAGCTCAACCTTGAATCTATCCTGATTTGCTTCACTCTACCAAGCTGAAAGTCAATCATATATTGCAATTATACCCAAGGAACAAGAAGCTGATGCAAGAATTAGGGAGTTCAAGCAAATAGTAGAAGGAATTGGTAAGTTTCAAAAGCACTCTAATTTGGAGCCAAAATATCCATGGAGTCATGAAGAAGAACTTAAAGAGGATGAAAAACTAGAGTGACTCCAGTATTCCTAGTACCATGGTGGTCCAGTCTATTGACAACACTTGAAAAGTGCATCAAGAGTGCAAATTCATGTAGCTAGAGAAGAGATTTCTAATGATTGTAATCTTACTTCGGATCAAAATGATTTGGTGATAGGCCTTGCATTTACAAAATCACCACACACAGATGAGCACTATCGTGAGTTAAAGATTGGGTATTCGAAAAGCATTCTTCTTAGAGATGACGTCTTAAGCACATTCAAAAGATCACTAGGAGAACTGCTCATGAATACAAGAGTAGCAGAGCATAAGCATGATGAAGCTACTTGATTGATAAGTATTCATGCAAAAGTTCACCAACAAAGTTTGTTGGAGGGTTGTAGCGATAGAAGGAATATACCATGGAGGATCATGCGTTACAATTTCAGATTTGGTGCAGCTGTCATCATTCCAATCAGCCATCACCTGTGCTTCAATTGCACATATTCAAGTGGATTAGCAAATAATTTCAGTCAAGGAATGGAGCAATTTTCAATTTATAACTTTTAGGAAAGAATTTTTAACCTTAAGTATTTTCAATCATTAGAATGCTCATATTCTTGTTAGTGCAAAAAGATTTAACTTTTGCAGCTGTTTTTCCACTACCAGGTTGCTAAACTTGATAAAATCAGATTATAAGTTGTAAATTTCAGACTTGTGCAGCAGTGAGTTTAATCCCTTTGAAAGCATGGATTCATTAGAGAATGTTGGAAAATGTTTTCAGCTGAAGAGAATGGATATTTCAGTCAACATAGCCTTAATATGGATGCGAAAAAAAGTGATTCGTGGCTGTCTAGATTTATTTTCAGCTAGTACAAAAGCTGATTTGTGTCCTATCTTGGAAGAAATAATCTACAACATCACTAATTAAGATCATCTTGCAAAGTTATGTGTTGTGGATTTTAATAATTTGTCTTTGAGAATAACATGGGACAAAGGATTTCTGCACAATTGTGATTAGCATGTAGGAGTTCTGATAGTGAAAGAAAAGAATAATTGCAAACTTCCCAGATTTTATCAAAGTGGTGCACCAGAAACATAGTAGAGCAAAGCAATTTTTTGGAGAGTTTACCAAATTCTTACAGAGGATCGTTGTATTTTTAGCAAGAAGAGTAAAGGAGGTTAATTTTGAAGGTGTAATACAGCATAGTACATCAAATAAAAGGATTCACAAACCTCCTAAATTGATTTGGGATCTTTGAGCCACCTTCATTTTTCAAGAAATGAACAATTAGTTGAGGTTGAATTGCTTGAGAACAAACAACTTTGGGAAGGGAGGACTTGTAATGTCCCTTTTTTGGTCCAGTCCAACATTCTTGGAAAGTTCCAAGATTCTTGAAGAGCATTGATTTTATCAAAATAGTTTTCTAACAATGGTAGTGTTCCAGCAATAAAGATGAATAAAATGGTTTTTCCTGAATGTGGATCCAACTTTCAGAGAACATTCCACACTTCTTTGAGATTTCCAACATCCTTGGAGAGCACCAACTTTCCTAAGACCTTGGGATGTGTGGATAAAATTAAATATATAGTTTAAGAGTCTTAAAGTGACTTTATATCATAAAGGTGACTTGTATTTATGTAATATACCCACTAATTTTTTTTTGTTTTTTCAAAGCAATCTCACAATTACACCAATCACCCATTAGGGTTAGAATAAAGAAATCCAAACAACTGGAAAGAACCCTACACTTTCTAATCACCGAGAGCCCAAACTGGGAGGGTGAGAGCATACGGTAGCAGGGGATCATTAGTGATAATCTGCTGAATTGCTGAAATACAATAACAGGCGACAAGCCAGCCCCTTCCACTTTTCAGCGGGATGAAGACCAAGAACTTGGCGGTAAACCAACCAAGGGAACAAGAGCATAACTAGAAGCAAATCACTCTACCGCTTATGCAGCGAGAGGACTTATACATAAAAACTATCACTCAACTGCATATTTCAGCTGGAGGACAATATCACTCAACCACTTTCTCAGTGGGAGGACAAAAACTGAATTACAAAATAAGAAGGCGGCTAAGCCTCCACTTGTTACTGAAACAATCTTACAAAGATAGAGATGCGAGAGAAGATAGAGTTAAGTACATATCTCAAGTATTCAATATCAAAGTTCACACAACAAAAAATCACTACTTGCTGTTCTGAAATCAGAGTCAATAATACGCAGAACCAGCCACACCCAAATTCACTAAAATGCTCGTAACTTTCCCAAAACTAAACGAAATCACGTCAAACCAAATGCAGATGAATAGCATAACTTAGGCGATCAATCCAATACCTTAAAACAGCAACTTGAGAGCCACAAGAGTGATGCAAGCAACTCAATGCAAATCTGGAAATGGCGCTACAGCTGAATACTTCGATTTGCAATCACAAATTAGAGAGTTCACCAAATGCCACGCCAATGTAGAAGAACGATTGTCTCTCCAATACACTTCTAACAAGCCTTCACCCAGAATGATGCACCCAACACGCAAATAGCCATGAACAAAACACACTTCCAGCCAACACACGCCAGCAACTCCAAAAATATGCAGCAGCACACAACTCTTCAAAAACACACCCAATGCAATCCAAAGGAACACCAAGTAGTTCACAAATTCGAACCACGGCTAGGAGTGATGTCTCACACTCGAAACTGCAAAGAAAGATCTAGGAGGTTTTCACCCTCGAAGAAGTCTGAAGTCATTCCAACAGCATAACAATATATTTTCTCTGGATAATCAAATGAGGAGCCAAACACCTGTATATATAGATTTTCAAGTCTGGAATTCAAATGAAATTGCCTCCAAATTAACCTCTTCCAAATTGCATTTCGATTCAAGTGGTGGACCCAAGTATGGCGCCCACTTCCTTAGTCAAAAATCGCGCCTAGGAGTGAGGACCACGATTTTGGCATAAAATAAACTTTGATGAATATAAAATAAAGTCTCCTTTCATTTTTGCATCCCCCTTCAATCATCAAATAATTCGCCTAGGCAAACTTAGGAAGAAAATCACATTATACACAATTCCCAATATCATTAATCAGTAATAAAATAATTAAATATTAAACCTTAGGATAAGGAAATAATATTTAATTAAATCACTTATAACTCCAATATAGATTATCAACAAAATCCAGGATGAGGCTGAGCAATGAGGATCACTGAACTGCGCTAGATCAAGACCATATCCAGCACTGCCAAAAATAGAAACGCCCAAATTGCCAATTACTAAAAATAGTAAGTCATGAAATACTGCTCCGAAAATCATGATCTTAGCACCCAGAGAAAAAGCTTGGCAAACTTAGTAACACTGCACCATCCAGACAGCCAAACCCTAACTTACTAAATATAGTAAGTTCACATTCCATCAAAGAGTCAATTGCATGTTATGCCACACCGGGTTCCATGAAAAACCTAGAAGGGAACCACAAGCCGGACTAAGAATTCCCCCCTGACTACACCTAACATGCTTGATCAAAACTCCATAGAAGATGGAAACCCTAATTCTCCTTTCCACATAGCCTACGGGTCTCCAGAATAGGCCAATGGACCACTGAATGCATCATCACAAAGAAGGGGACATCACACTTTATTTAATTATTTTTAAAGAAGGGTGGCATACATCATAATTTGTTTATTAAAGAGGATCAAAAAGTGTTAGCACTAGACATGGGTTGCAAGTGACTCAAAAGGTTATTATTTAAAAATGACACTGAAATGGAGGATTAAAAAGTAATATTTAATTAAAAGTTCTCAGAAAGTCACTTTATTTGATTATTGGGGACAAAAGTGAACTTTTAAATAGGAAATTATCCGGTTACCCTAAAAATGCCTATTAAGGAGGAGTTTTGTAGAGAAGAAAAGTTAGACTAAATATTGTATTTGCTAATTGTTTTAAGATCCTGGGTCCTTATCATATTTCTTGAGGATGAAAGCCCTCTTGGAATACCAAATTCAAGGACGAAAACCTTTCGGACTGGAAAAAGTGATTTCACCTAAAAGTCACTTATATGCTGAAAATATTGGGTGTTGCGGACAAAAACCCTCAACATCCATTGGAGTAATTTCATCCAGAGATTGCCTTGGTGCTGAAAGTGAAGAGTTTTCCAATTTTCTGCTGAAGATGAATATTTTTTATGTATTTTGACATGCTAAAGATTTTGATGTTGTTTGCTTGAAGTTTCAAAGGTTTCTGGAGAGATTATGAAGTGATTGAAGGAGATTTTGGAGTTAGTTATACAAGTACATGATGGTCATACCTTTCTTGCAGGCCATACTATTTGAGATTCATCTGAAAATTTGAGGGTTTAACATATTATCTCCGTTGTTCTTTGCTCTGTTGGCAGCTCTTGCAGATTATATTAATTGGAATTGGGAGATTCGAAGGGCCATAACACATTAGTAATGGCACGGGGTCCTGTTGACGTGTATTTTATACACAATCATACACAGAATAAAATACCAATAGGCATCTTATCCTCTCTTGAGAAAATAGTCTCTAACTGCTGAAGATCTGCAAAAAGGATCAGTTAGATGGACTCCAAGGTTCTTTTAGTAGGGTCTCTACGTGTGGACAAGCTTTTTTAGTGGTATGATGTGATTTGCTGTTTCCTCCAAGGCGTCTTACGGATTCCAAAGGCTCGAAGATTTTACTAAACTAAAAGGAACTTTCAAAAAAAGCAAAAGAATAGGGTTTGAGAGGTCTAATCTAGCCTAACCCTATGAACGACTTAGCATGAATGAGATTTGGCAAGACTCAACCAACTTCAATTTTGCCATAAGATAACAACTCAATTGAAATTAGTGCGATCTTCTAAGGTAATAATGATGTTCAATGCATCAAAGACCAAGGACACTACTACGAAGGTACATATCCTAGATACGAAAATGCTTGAAGGTTAAGGACTCAAAATGTTTTCCAGTCGACCACGCAAGGCGTTCCTACAATCAGCAAGAAGCTAGTGGTTTGGATTGCGAATCCTACCAAATATCAAATCCCACACTTAGTCTTTCAAATTAACAAACTACTTTGATTGAGCGTGACTCAAGTACATCCAACAACCATGAAGATAACTTAAGAAATTTGCAACAAAACACCATAACTTCAATATTTTATTGATTTCCAAGTCATCATATACAACAATTGCTTGAATTTCTCTCTTCAAGACTCAATCTTGCTACAAAATAAAAATTGCTTCTAACTCTAATCTCTCTTACATCAACTATTGACTATTACTCTATTCTTCTATTATACTATTCACTATTACCAAATGAAATGGAAAATGGGGGTATAAATAGCATCCCCAGTTACAATGAAAGGTCCAGATTAAAAGTAAATCAACGGACAAGATCATGACACCTAAACCCTAATTAGGGTTTGTTACAAATGACCTCCTTTTTACTGAACAATATTAAATACATAGCCAAATATTAAATTTGGCACAAAAATCTAGGAGGTATCAACCAATGAGAAATAAGATGTCATGTCATCTGTAACAACCTTTCATCTAGAATCTTATTCCCTTTCCAATTCTCTTTCTTAGCATATGCAATGAATTTTGTCACGATTCCTTCGATTTCTGTGATTGGAATCTCGGGAAGATTCTTGATACTCTCTTCTAAGTGGATAACCTGATCAAATGCATCTAGAAGAGCTGCATCCCAAGTAGGTTCAAGTTCCTTTGTTCTATCAATCAGGAGCATGGTGGCATACATCTGATCATACTGCTCATCTGTAACATCTGCGTCCTTGCGAAAGATGATCTTGATTCTATCCTCAAATTCTTGTATATCTACATCTGTTTCGACCTCGATCCTTCTGCCAAGAATGGTACGAAGTACCTCAAATACTCTGTCCTGGATCGGATTGATCACCTCCTCAACTTGACCACATCTAACACTGATGTCCTCGAAGAGAACACTCTTTATATGGAGTAAGGTTGACCACTGAAACAAACTGTGAGAATCACCTTCTAAGATCCTCTCCTGCGTTAAAATTCTTCTGGATGTGTGTCTTATTACTTTCAAGACAGGGACGACAACGTCCTTGGTATGGGCAAATGCAGCTACTGTTGCCATCAATCTGTGAATAATCTCAAGAACTTGGATAGCCTGATGAATGATCTTCGACATCCTTGCAACAAATTCTATGGCCATTGTATGAGATCTATCCATCCAACTACATGTACGCTGGACCAGGTTCCTGAATCTCTCTGCTTCATTGATCGATTGAAGGGGCAATGCCTGCACTGGTGATCTAACTGGATCCTGACGTCCCAAAGGTTCATTGATGTGACTGAAATATGTCCTCCATGCACCGACCTCTCTCTCAAGCTTTCTATTCTTTTCTACTTCTTCTCTAAGCTTGTCCTTCAATGCCTCAAATGTGTCGGTGGCATCATCTAAAGTCTGCTCTGCTGTGGATGGTCCTAACTCAATAGTCTGTATATGATAGTCTTCTGCTAGGATCTCACCCTCATATTTGTCTGCTGCCGGTGTAGCTATCTACAGTTTTCTAGATCCAGTCCCATCTCGAATCATCTTGGACATCTTTGTAGCCTTCTTCTTCTCTGTTGTCATATGTGAACGTCCAACAAGGCTCTCTAAATCAATTGCACTGTCCTCGTCCTCTACTACGATCACCTTGGTCAATCTTTCCTTCAACCAATCTGGGATATTTGATCTTGTCTCTTGAACTTGAATTTCTTTATGTACTATTTCTTCTTGCCTGGGAGGAGTTGTTACTTCATTATCCTCTTCCAACTCATAATCTTGGAGAGATCCATCGGATGAAACATGCTGTGCCTGTCCTTCCTCCTGTCTGTCATTCTGTACCATCGACTCCATGGACTCTTCCACTCGAACTGTTCTATCTTCTGGTCTGGAAGAAGTACCTGGTGTCTGATCTTTGTTGGCACCTAACTTTTTCTTGGAAGGCTCTTTCTTTTCTGATCTTTCCTTTCTCTTCGAACCCCTCGAATGGAGATTGCCCTCACTGGCACATTGAAGGTTACCTTCACCTGAATTCCTAGGATTAGGATTGCCTTCGCTAACACTGGCTCCACCTTCGGCTGGTTTCTCTTCCAAAGTAAAAGACATAGCTATGCCTTGTTCTCTCAACTTCTGATGCTGAACGTCTACCCATCTGCGAGTACAAGACAAGACTGGTGCCATCAAATCATCTAAATCCACGGCCTCGGGCTCATTCCAATTCAAACTTATTGTTTTGCTTTCTCTATCATATGAAGATTGGATGTGCCTGCCGTTGTCCTGAGCTTGGTCGGCCACTCTGTAAATCTTACATTTCCTGATGAAATCCAAAGGCAATCTAGAATGTATCTTTCGTTTCACTTCGAGATCATCTAGGAGATTCATCATAAAATCTTCAATTTGGTGCTCATGTCTAAATCTTCTACCGACCGTCTCCTCTAAATGTCCATGTGGATCAAAACTATTCCTCCAAGCAAAAGATGAAAAAGGATACAAGGCTAACTCCTTCTCTGCGTCATCCATGGCTAAGACATTAGGACATACCTCAACTGAATTACCCAAAATAATAGGTACCTGAACTCCATTCTGATGTCTGTGTCTGAATGCCTTCACATATGCTGCCAACTGCCTTGTTACTTCAAGTAACACAATTCTGTCTGTCGGGTACCTCGGCAACATGTATGGAGGTAAAGGACATCCATGCACTCTAATGTAAGTGAACTTGGGAAACTGAATGAACCAAGCACCGTACCTCTTGATGAACTCCTGGGCATCCTGAGATAACCTATTGTGAATTCCTCCTTGCAACGTCCTTGTGATGTTCATCGTGAAAGTATCATTGACTAACTTGTAGTTCTTCCCTGGTGGATAATGCAAGTAGGTATAGGATTCACAAGCTCTGACCTCACCGGGTCCTCTTCCAATCACTCCTCTGTGAGGTAGTCCTGCGTACTCAACACTCCTGATTAAGGCATAGATGACGTATGAACTCATGTGGAAGGACTTAGTAGCCCTGAGTCTTCTCAACTGTACGTCTAAGCAATGGCTAATTATCCTAGCCCAATGTATCGTACCCTTTCCTTGAACAATCACCTGGATGAAGTAAAACATCCATTTCTCAAAATAGAAGGCATGAGGTGCTCCTGTAACTCTGTTGAGCATGGTAATCAAATCTCTGTACTCCTCTTGGAAATCAATCCGATGCGGTGTGTTCGATACCTTGCTTAGACGGGGACGACTCTTGAGTAGCCAGTTCTTGTTAATTATGCTTAGGCAAGCATCTGGATCATCATCGTACACTGATCTGGCTCCTTCAATGCTCTTGTATATCATGTCCCTGTGCTCTGGAAGATGGAAGGCTTCACTTATGGCTTCCTCTGAAAGGTACGCCAAAGTGCTTCCCTCATTGGACACGATTGTCCTAGACTGTGGATTGTAGTGACGGGCACACTCGATCATCAACTCGTGGCACTGAATAGCTGGAGGAAAACCGGCCGCCTTAATGATGCCACTCTCTATGATTCTCCGGGCGACAGGTGATGGCTTGCCAATGTAAGGGACCTCTTGAAACTTCTTCGTGCTAAAGTTCCCCAAGTTGGTATCTCCAATGTTGCTCCATTTAGACACGATCTTGGTCTCCACTTCTTCGTTCTTCTGATCTTCTTTCATGAGAGTTGAGCGGCTGGTGGATGCTCCCGCCTTTGGGGTCGCCATACCTCGAAAGAGAGCTAACTCTAGAATGCAAAAACAAAATTCGCCTAGGCAAAATTTGAGGTATAAAATAGTCTTCAATGTGGTCTCCTCAAAATTGACTTCGCCACCTCTGGAGAGAACGTGATCTTCAAGTATCGCCTTAGACGTGGTCTTAAATGATCTTCAAATTCGCCTTTGACAAATCGCCCAAACAAATCCTTCAAGTCTTTAGCAAATTCGCCTTAATGTTTCCTCAAGTTCGCATTTGGTGTGGTCTTCAAATTCGTACCACCTTTTGATAACTAAGCGCCACCCTTGGATGAATGAAATTCGCACCACCTTTGGTCTTCAAAGCAATTCGCACTCCACACTTAATGATATACTTCGCATCACCTTCGCTTCTCCTCAAGATCGCATGTGAAGGATAAAAATAATGATGTGAAAAATGAACATTTCACTCCCTTCATATATAGCGCGCTCATCCTTTCACCCCTTAGGCCGACTTGACAAATAAAACCATTTTTTTAAATGATTTGCAATAAAATAACAAGGCCGACTTGCTTAATTGGGCGCTTCAAATCGATTTTATATTAATTAAATAATTAATTATTAATGCCTTGCGTTTTTTTAAATGAGAATTTCGATTTTTAATAAAGGCAAAAAATAATTAATAAAAGATAACGCCATATTAAATGCTAAATAAAATGGATATTCAATTTTTAAATTGATTTAGCATTTGAGGAAAATTTGAATTGTTTAATTTGGCGCCAAAACTGGAAAACAAAGGGACGTACCTCATCGCTCTAGTCCCTTGGAGAGGGACAGGAGCGATCCATGATTTTGGTCTTGATTTTGCATTTCTTACGTCCAACTCCTTCATCTTCGCGTTGAAAATCGATCATCATGATGAGTCCTTTGAATTTGATCATCTTGCATGCGTACTTAAAGGCTTCTTGAATGTTCATCGCCCTTGTCCCTTGGAGAGGGACAGGAGCGATCTCCAAATTTCTACGTCCATCTTGCATCTTTTAACTTCGATCTTTATTGTTGGCGAATAACATACTTTACTTGTTCCTTTTGCGCTTGATTCATTTGCCTTCATTATGTGTTTGGACGTATTAAAGGGACCATTGCCCTTGTCCCTTGGAGAGGGACAGGAGCGATCCACGTTTTCTCCTTGACCTTGGCAACTTTACACTTTGATCTTCGTTGCAATGTCCTCCAAACGTCGTCCTTCACTCTTCCTAACCTCGCTTCATTTTGATCTTGAAGGAACGTGAGCGCTTTTGGTGATATCGCCTTGGTCCTTGTCCAAAGGACAAGAGCGATGTGAGGCTTTTACATTATTTGGCGATGTTTGGACGTTCAACACTCTTGTGAATTATCTTCAAACGATGCCTTGGACCATATGCTATCTTATGACATCTTGACTTAGCTTGAACTTGAAGCAAAACGAGGAATCCAAAGCAAATCGCCCTGGTCCCTTGGAGAGGGACAGGAGCGATATAGTCTCCATGCTCAAAATGATGATCATTTTACGTTCAAAACCCTTGTATATCATCCTTTTATCATACCATGGACCCTCTAGAACATTGCAACATCTTGTCCTTACGTAAATTTTGCATGAAATGGCCAATGCATCTAACATCGCCCTGGTCCCTTCCTGAGGGACAGGAGCGATCTATGTTATAGGGTGTCAATCTCTTTATTTTAACGTCCTTTGAATGTTTGCGCACGATGAAGACGCCTTGAAATGTCCCTCGCCACCTTGTCTTGACTTGTGTCGACCTTGAACTTTGGAGGAACGACCTTGAACTTGCGTAGGAAGTATCATCACCATTGTATCGCCCTGGTCCCTTGGAGAGGGACAGGAGCGATCCTTCCCTTGTGGCCACTATCTCACTTTGCCAGGTTCCAAGTTTATATTCAACGGACTCGTCCTTCTTCACTCTATTCGTCCATGCCTTGACATCATCTGTAACTTTGCAAGAAAATCATTTATATCAAAAATCGCTCTGGTCCCTTCCTGAGGGACAGGAGCGAACTAGGCATTTAACACTGTCATGGACGTCCCAAAAATCTTCAATTTATATTCAACGCATTTATCTCATGTTTTCCTTTGTTTTTGAACGTAAACTTGCCTTGACCTTTGTCTGGATTTTGCATAATGAAGGAAATCGCTCTGGTCCCTGGGAGAGGGACGAGAGCTATAAGGTATTTCGCCCTGGTCCCTTGGAGAGGGACAGGAGCGATTTGGTCAATATAGGTCATTCTCCTTCGTTTTTGCACATCAAATTGTATTCATTTGGCAAAGCATCTTCCCTTGGACGTCCTCAAATTATTAAGTTTTCGAAATCTTGCAAGGACAAGGCGAAATTTGAATTGTAGCTCCGGTCCTTCACTGAGGGACAGGAGCGATTTTCCTCCTGGAGGCATTTCTGTGCTCATGAAAATCTTCAATTTATATTCAATGGAAAGATCTCGCCGTTCTCCATCACTTCCAACTTGAAATTTGTCTGGACTCTACAGGGATGATGAGATATTTGAAAATGAGCTCCCGTCCTTCACTGAGGGACAGGAGCGATTTTGCTCCTACAGGCCAAAATAACATGATTTTTCATATTTTAACACTTCACGAGGCGAAAACAAATCAATCCCAATGCCCAGGATCAAAATTTAAAAAAGTCAAAATTTGATCAAAATACTCAATCAGACAAAAATTCACATTGACTGCCAACACCTAGACAAATTTAAGCTCTGCATTAACATTCCAATTGAAAATTAGACCATTTTGGCGAATTCATTGCATTCAAAATTTGCCTCCTAGAAAAGGAAGCTCGAAAGCTCTCAAAAACGACTGAATTCTGGCTTGAAAAGACAAAATTTAAAACCCTAAGGCTTGGCCCTAAATCCAGACGACCAACTAACTAACAAAACCCTAAAAACGAAAGCGAAAACGAGCGAAAAACAAGCAAAAAGAGGGGGTCCCCATTTGCGATGGGGCGATGTGTGAAATGGTCACAACAGGTCCACAGAAAGGAGGTTACAGCTTTTAAGATAGAGATAATACGATATTATAAAAATTATGGGTGTTTTGTGTATTACATGTAAGTTGTGTTATTTGAACTTAATTCCTGTTTTTAGGGTAAAAGCCTAAAATATGTATATGTTTATGAACTTTATACATTTTCTACAGACAAATCTAACACATACCCAATCCCTAAAAGGAATTTTGCCATACCAGCATACCCAAACCCAAACTGTTACCTTAGCTTTTGAATTAACCAGTTTGCATTTGTTTTTCGTATTTATTTAGATAAAAAATTGGATCATAGGATAAAACAGAAAAAATACAAAATGCATGCCTAATTCCAACAATCTCTGTACTTCTATAGAGTAATTTCAGTGTGATTCTCAGCAAGTAAAACTCACCCTGCAAAATCCACCAAAACATGCACAAAGACGTTTAAGAAAGACAAACATTACACCTGCAAACGGTCCAAAGTGATTTCCTTGCCACTTTTAACTGGTCTTAAAATTCACTAATTGGTTTTACCAATCAGTTGTACATTGAACAAATAGCCCAATATACTGGTAAAAATTCCTCTTGAACACAAAAGTGAGACTCTTGATAAAACAAACCACAAACAGCTATACGTCATCATTGAGAAGCCTTTACTTGTATTCCTAGTCGAACCTTGCACCTTCATAAGTTAGATCTTGCTTCATTGAGAGTATCAAGCTCTTTCGCAAAGGGGTAATGAACACCGAAAGAAACACTCAGAAATCTTAATGTGAATGTAGTGACATAATAGCTTTGGCTTCAATGCTTTCTGAAGGAGGTGCCACATGACTTAATTGTATGAAGAATACTCCTAGAAGATATTATTTGTAGCCAACCTCCATGGATCCATTAGATTATGACATTATGCCATGCATTGCTCAATGTTTATGGGCAGAAAGGGCCTATCAGGTTGCGATCAGTAAGCTGCATTTCATATGCTTATGACATCCCGGTTCAAATCCTGCCAGGCATACTCCCATAATTTTCTAGTTGTAATAGATTGAGTTGGGTAATGTATTTCCATTTGTAGTTGAGTATTCGCTTGGGTGTTCAAAAATAGATTAAATGGCAAAAAAGAAATATAGAGAAGGCAATTGGTAATTCACAAAAACATTTGTCCCTCATTCGAGATCAACTGGATAGAATGAGCCACCGTCAGAAGCCGGAATTGAGACTTGGCTGGCTAAATGCCCCGAGGAGGAGTGTCCTCAAACAGAGCTCGAATTACGGGTCTCAGAAATCACTCGTTAAACAAAGAACCCATGCAACCGAATTAGGTAAGCCTCTAGTTATAAGCAAAGAATATACACCCTAAACCAAGAAAAAAGAAATTACTAATTACTAATTTAGACGTCCTTGTAGGGTGTTTAATCGGTTAACATGAATTGGTCTGAGATGAGTCTTGATTTCCTGAAATGGTGTGTGCCATCATGCATGTAAAATGTAATAGAGGTCGTCCTGCTCAGTCCCAAATGGTCTTATAGCATATAATATGTGCAAGCAAACTATTCTGGTCAGACCCAGATCGTCATAACACATACAATATGTGCGAAGGAAAACATTCTGCTGAGCCCCAATTGAATATCTCACACATATTCTGCGCGAGGAAAATTACACCGCTCGGTCCCAAACGGTCAAAGCACGTATAATATATCCGAATACCATTCATCTCAGACCCACAGGTTGATGTAGGCGAGTTAGAAAACGATCTTATACCAAGTCCATCTTCTGGACCGCAGGACATTAATAAAATTAACACGTAAGAGGCTGACTCGGATCAATTCCTTTCACCTAGATTTAAGGGGCAACTAATATATTTTACAGTTGAGCGTACTACACCCTTATAGATCTTGAAAATTGTATTTAGCCATTACCCCACATGACAAAAAAGGCCATGTCCCAAGGCTACAGAATAAGATAAAATTCAGTTAAGTTTATATACTAATTTTGAAACTCCATGAAAGAGACATTTAATTGAATCCGATGATCAAAAAAACTAAACAACCGAAGCTGATCCAGCAAATTGAACTAAAAATTTGCAGTAACTGTTAATTAAGACATGATATGTATTACCTGAATTTAGTCCGCAGAGAGTGAGAACAGATGAGAGGAGTAGGTAAGCTCTGAGCTTTTGGTCAGACCTGAAATAAATGGATCCCAACCTCCATACCTTCTTTGACATTTTCCATATTTCGACAGCATCTGGTGCTGCTGCCGCCCCTGCCATTTTCCTCTCACTCAATGGCAATGGCCCCCGCGTTCCACACCAAATCTTTGGTAAAGCCAAATGGAGACCGTTTCCTGATCTCCAAGTCAGCTGGAGACTGCAAATTTGATATATTTCTTATTCTTGATCCAATGGGGATGTGGGATGACAACACCAGGACGACCATTGGGAACTACTCCGTGATAATATTTCTACTGGTTTTTTAAGTTGATTTTAACGAATTCCAAATGTAAGCGTTATAAGGGGCTATTTTGTTTCCCCGTATAAATGCCACGTCCACTTCATGTCCTCGGCTTGCTTCTTGTTCGGGAGTGTCCTAATTTTTTTTTCAACTGTTTTTTTTTCAATTTAATGGAGTTTTATTTTATTTTTTAAATAGGTTTTTTTTTGTTGTTTTTTTTTTGGTTGTTGTTTTTTAAGGCAAAATGGCTAGAGCCATATAAATATATTATTTTTTAAAAATAGCTAACATAAATAGAAATATGATATGGTATTAATTTAATGGAGAAAAAAATAACTCTTTTGTTGTTTTTAATTTATTTGGTTTTCATTCATAATTAAAAATATATTGAGTTCTTTTTTACAAGTATCTAGTTATATTTTGGATTTCAAATGAATAAGAATTGCTACCATCATTGTATCTCCTTATCTAATCATATATTTAGCACATCATAAGAAGGAGATGTTTTGGATAAGCGTCGCCCAAAATATGTGGCTCTCAAGAGAAACTTCTTTCAATTATTTTTTGTGGAGGAGATTTAAATTGAAGTGAGGTGATGATGATGGAAGTTCACAACACTTAAATATTTTTATTGTTTTTGATGATTTTATGTTTTCTATGTTTATATTATTGTTTGTTAGTAATTAAAAATTAGATTAATGAGAAAGTGAGAAAAAAAAGATTTCATATAAAAATTGTAATAATGTTTAATATATTTTTACAATTAACATAATATGGATCACTAAATTAATTAATTTAATGTATATTTTATTTTTAAAATCTAAATATATTTTATATGATTTGTTACAATTTTAATGTTTTCAAAAATATATTTTATATTATTTGTTACAATTTTAATGCTTTCAAAAATATTTTATTTTTATATATTAATATATTTTTATTTTATATTTAATTATTAAAAAAATAAAAATAATAAATAGCCTTATTTTGTCATCTAATTATTACGTCGAAGGCGAATCCTTTATTTGAAGTGGACAAGCTAAATTTACAAATCAATGATTGGAAATCAATAAAAATGGATGCAAGACAATGGGAAGTTGCATGGTCGTTAGATTTTTGTTTGTCGTCGTTTTTTCCTCCCTCCCGTCCATCAACATTTTTACTTCTTGCCTGATGTAAATGAAACTTTGTTTTAATGATGCGAAAGGTATTGTCATCGTTGAGTTTCACACAATCACTGATGACTACCATCAAATTTTGTTTTTGATCGATATGAGTTTCCTTTTTGTTCGCTTCCTCGCCATTTACTTTTACTTTTCGTACTACGACATGGTTTTGTACTCTTTGTGCCAAACACTCCTCCCTCTCCCACGCTTCTATGCGCCTACTTGGCACCAACAAAAGCACTAGGAGAAGAGCACCAGTAGCCGTCATAGATGACTTCGCGCACCCCTAGATCCTAAACAGTACATCGGATTTTGAATTATTTTTTTTAGTTGTCTTTGTATGCGACTTAATTGCTTATAGCTATTGATCGGCTTCTGGGTAGTAACGATGCACGTTGTGGAATCAATTATGCACACAAAGGTCAAAAAGTACGCATTTCAAAGTGTCGCCTAATACCTAACTAAAGATGTTTCAATAATCGTCAACTCAAAATTGCTAGTACTTGTTGACAAATGTCCCAATAGTGGTGCACAAATGGGACAAATGTTCCAATAGTTGTGCACAAATGGGACAAATGTTCCAATAGTTGTGCACAAATGGGCCAATTAATTACAAAAAATGATCGGCTATTGGTACAAAACAAATTTATTAATGGTGTTTTCACTATGACAGCTATTAGGGGGTCAACATGACAATAAGGTGACAGTTATTGGAACTATGTTATCTATCGGTGCTCTTTCCCTACTACAGGTGAAGGAAAAAGTAAATAAGTTTGCAAATAAACATGCCCAAAGCATTGCAAATGGAGCTCCCCATGCATTGTCCCTACCATTTTCCTATTTTGTACATGTCCAATAAGAAATGTTTAAGTAAGCAGATTTTTTCACTGCACCCTCTTCACACCTCTTTTTATTTATTTATGAGTATAACATTATATGCTTTCTTTGTTTTATTTACATTATATTTTGATTATAAAATATTATTTACATGCAATAATATTTTTAAGTAAAATTTTAATTTATATAAAATAATTTAAATATTAAAAATAAAATTAATTATTTTTATTTTTTAATTTCAGTTACTAATTGATTCTCTAATTTGATTTAGATTAAAAAATAAATTAGTATATGTATATTTATTTATATATTATTTATTAAATTATATTAGTTTTTTAATAAAATCTTTTTTATATATAATAATATATTGGAATCAAAAAAGACAATTTATAGGCTAAAGATCCAAACCTTTTGGTTGCGGAATTTTAAGACATGGCGAATAGGAGCACCTAGCAAGGGTTCAGAAGACATGAAGGGCTACGCTATAGAGGAGATTTGAATTTGAAATGGCCCCGAAATAGATACTACAACCGAGAAAATCAAATGAATGATTGACCAAGTTACAGAAGGTAGACTTGGCCATGGAAGGATCTGGAGAACCCTAAACAAAGAAGGCCCTCATATGGAGAAACCACAAATAATTTTGGGGAATGGAGAAAGGCGAGGTTCAATGGCGATGCAGCCTTAAATAACAGGCAGCAAATTGACTTTAAAATGGTGCAGGAGAAATTCTGGAGACCAAAACCCTCGGTGGAAGCGGCAAAAGCTCTAGAGGTAAGCCCAAAGTCAGTCTACAGTAGAGTTATGAACCTAGAAATCTTCGATGAGGAATGGAGTGAAAGCATAAGATTTCTTAATGAATATGTGTTATTTCTAAAATGGGGGGGAACATGGTCGGCTTTCTCCAAGATCAGGACATGGTGTTGTTCGAACTGGGGTGAGGGAGTGGAACTCAAAATAATAGGAAAATGGCTTCTTTCTAGTTATATGCCCTTCTACCCAGGATAGAAAATAGATTTGGGAAAATGGCCCTTTCTTCATGGATGAGAAAGGATTTTATATTATCAAATGGAAACCAAATTTTAACCTGAAGGAAGAGAATCTCAGTAGGGTTCCAATATGGCTAAAATTACCAGGGTTGCCCCAAGAATATAAGGATATAGAAACCCTAAGGAGAATAGGGGAAAGCCTAGGGAAGTTATGAAAGAAGAAGATTTTATCAACTCATCAAATTACAGCATGCTAACGAGGATTTGCATAGAATGGAATCCGGTTCACAATCTTCCGAACACATTAGAAATCAAATCAGGGTAGGGTGTATGGAAACAAGTGATGGTTTTAGAAGAAAAGATGGATTCATGTCCAAATTGCAAATCCTTTGCCAACCCAAAAGGGGATTGCAAGAAAGGGGATAAAGGGAAAATCAAAGAACAGGATATTTTGGCAGAGGAGATAATAAGACTTTCAAAATTTAATAGGTGGGAACATCAATGGGAAGCTTTGGACTGGGAGGTGCTTCATAACCACAAGCGGGGGTGCATACTAGAGTATGACATAGTCCCAAAGTTTGGTATGATAAAAGGGATCATTGATGAAATCTTTGAGATAGAATCCTCTAGGATGGAATCAGAGAATTTTGCAGCTATGAGCAGTGAAGAGACGTTGAACTGGGATAATAACCACCAAATGAATGATTATCAAAGGCAAAGTTGGGAGAGGATTATAGATGAGAACCCCTAGGTAGCTGAAGAGGGAAAGAGTGAATCGGCTAAAAATCAGGAGAAGGGGATCAACCAGAAGGTAGATCAACTAAAACCTATCAACAACTATAATCTAAATGAGATACATGACAACTATAAATATGGTGAGGAGGAGAAAATAGTCCCAAAAACTCGGGTAGAATTTATGGACAGGGGATTTGTAAGACAAGATCAACTCCAATTACAAATCCAAGATCGCAGGGAAGTGTTACTGTTGGCATTTGCATGAAGATTGCATTAATGATATGTTATGTTGTCATTGATGTCAATTAACTAGTAATGATATTGTTGATATTGTTGTAATATTGTTTTGTAATCGGTAGGATGAGCTAGTGAAGGAAACTATAACCGGTAGGAAGATTTTGTGGAGTGAACCAGTATTACTATATATTGGAAAGTTGAACCAGTAACCGGTAAACCCTCCCTATTGATTTGATAAACCCCAACCGATTAAGTTTGGTGAATTGGTTATATTGGTTTATGATCTGATGATGAGCGGTAATGATTATGACATGCATGATTATTGTATGAAGATAATTTCAAGTGATTTTGACACATTGATGTAATAGTTTTTTTAAAGGGAATGAGCAAGTATACTGCATATAATGCAAAGCGTGTGAAGAGTTACTAAGATCAATGAAGCGGTGATCAAGGAGCAATCACGATTTTCTTGATTGATGTGCAAAGACTACTATGTAGTCCAACGGTCATACTTGAACCGACTTGTTTGTAATCTCTATGAGAATTAGATTTTTGTTGTGTTACCGACCTAATTGATTTGTTTATAAGGTCAATGAGTTGTTTAGTTTCAGAGTTGGCAAAGTTTTAGTTGAGTGTGTGGTTGCCAAACCGGATGATGTATCTACAGTTTGAGTAAAGGCAGATAGGAGCATGAAAAGGATCTGATCAAGCAAGTGTAGTGTTATTCAAACAAATTAGCAAACTCCTATTGTTTTCTAACAATTACAGCAAAATTGAAATCCCCTAACCAAGTAAGCTCTAACAAGCTTGGTGCTATTCAAATCCTCTAACCAGGTGATCCATTAGATTGGATTTCAAATCCTCTACCAAGGTTACTCCTTGCAGGGTATTGCTTCTAACAAGGCATTGTAGTCAATCCCTTAACCGGGTGGTCCCTAACAGGATTTGTTCTTAACAGGACTTTTGTAAAGCTTTAACAGGCTAGGCTCCTAACAGGGCGAACTTCAGAAGAATTCAGATAGTTATCTTGTGAATCTCATCTAAAAGTGGTTTTTCCCATTTGGGTTTCCACGTCAAAAATATTTGTGTCAAGTGGTGAATGTTTTTGTGGTTATGTTCTTATGGTTGATTTACTTAACTACTTTGATAAGTCATGATAACCGGAAGCATTGAGAAATGAAGTCTATTGACATATGAAAAAGCATTTGGATGTTTATGAGTTTGAAATTGTTTATTGTTAGTTTGTTGTAACAGTCAATCGGTTTATCTTATGAGTTTTTATCTTGACAGTGATATTACGTTGATAGTTCTAAGTTTACTTTGAGAGATTAGTTTTGAGATTGGTCAAGTTGGTATCAGTTTTTCTATCTATTCATTCACCACCACCCCCCCCCCCTCTTAGTAGTTGATCGAATTCTTATTCTTTCATCATAACATCAATTGGTATCAAATCATATCAGGTCCTCTAAGGTCTAAGCCTAACAACTTGAGGTAAACATCTTGCAGATCATGATGAAGAAGGAAGGTCTGAAGTTTAATAAAGAGAACTATAGGATATGGAGTGACAGAATGAAAATTTATATCAAGAGTCTGGGAAGCCAGTAATGGGAACATGTCAATACTCAATATGTTGCACCTACTGGGACTTTGACTGATGACCAAAAGAATGAGCAACAAGAAAATCATCAAGCATTAGAGGCTATTATCAGTTCTTTGTCTGATGTAGAGTATGTAGACGTTCATGGTCTAGAGACTGTATATGAGGTATGGAAATAACTTGAAGAGATTTATAACGGTGATGAACATGTTAAGATTGCTAAAGAAGAGAGTCTAAGAGGAAAGTTTGATGACATGTGGATGGCTGAAGGAGAGAATATCCAGTAGTATGATCAAAGGATAAAAGAGATAGTGGGTGAAATTAAGAGTGCAGGAGGTAAAGTGGAAGATGCCACAGTGATCAGTAAGGTACTGAGAACCCTGCTACTGGTCTACACTATCTAAGTTGCAGCCATTCAGGAGCTAAAGTCCATTGACAAAACTAAGGTAACTCTTGACTCCATCATTGGCAAGCTTACTGCTTTTGAATTAAATGGTTATGATGGTAGTGTACAAAAAATTGAGTCTCCATTCAGAGCTTCTATTTCTAACCCATCTACGAGGAAAAGTAGAGATGTTAGTCACAGTTATGAATCCAGATCCAACAGAGAAGCTGATAATAAAGATAGTTTAGTTGAGCTTGAAGCATTGTTGGCCAAGTGGTTGCCCAGAGGTACAAGTAAATATAGAGGTAAATTACCTTTGAAATGTTTTGCATGCAACAAGATTGGACACATAGCTGCTAACTGTCCTAATGGTGATAATGAGCACAAACGAGAGAAATTAAAGAAGTATAAGGGTAAAGGCAAAAGAGATTGTCTTATTGTTGTTGATGGTGGTATCACTAATGATGAATCTGATGCTGATGCTAATGAAGATATTATGTTTGTAGCTATTAAAGAGGAGATATCTGATCAGAAGGCATTAGTATCCAGGATGGATAACTCTGATGATTGGATCATTGATAGTGGTTGTTCACATCACATGACTGGTGATCAAAGCAAATTTCTTTCTTTGAAGGAATTTGATGGTGGAGTTGTAAGATTTGGCAATGACTCACCCTGCATGGTTAAAGGTAAGGGAACTATTTCTCTTAATGGAAAGAGTAGTGCAAATGATGTCTACGGGGTTGAAGGTTTAAAGCACAATCTTTTGAGTGTGGCACAACTCAATGACAAAGGATACCCATTGGAGTTTAAGAATGGTATGTGCAAAATATATGGTAGCAAAGGTGAACTAATTGCAACCGGGAAGCAAACTAAAGGTGACATGTTTCACCTTAATCCTAAAGTCATCAACTGTTTAATTGCAAAGATAGATGATAGTTGGCTTTGGCATAGGAGATTTGTCATATAAGCTTTGATAACATTGTTAAAGTGAGTAAGTCCAAGACAGTGAGAGGTTTGCCTTAGTTGGACAAACCGATTAATGCTCTATGTAAAGAATGTCAGTTGGGAAAGATGGCATCCTCAAATTTCAAGAGCAAATCTTTTTCAGTGGAACATTTGTTAGATTTGGTTCATACAGATCTTTGTGGACAAATAAGGACAAAAAGTATTGAAGGTGATAGATATTTTATGATCTTCACTAATGATTGCTCAAGGATGATGTGGGTCACATTATTGACGGATAAGACTGAAGCTTTTGGTAAGTTCAAGGCATTCAGAGCCTTAGTTGAGAAGGAGAGCGGTAAGAAGATAAAGAGTCTGAGGACAGATCAAAGTGGTGAATTTACTTATGAGGAATTCACTAGGTATTGTGAAAAAAATGGTATGAAACGACAACTTTTTGCACCGAGGACACCACAATAGAATGGTATCACAAAGAGAAACAATTGGTCATTTGTTGAAGCTGCTAGGATGATGTTGATACATGGAGGTGTTGCGAAAACTTTTTGGAGAGAAGTTGTCAGCACGACTGTCTACACCATGAACCGGATTCTAGTAAAGAGAGGTAAGGACAAGACTCCTTATGAATACTGGTATGGAAGATCACCTAATGTTAGTTATATCAACATATTTAGAAGCAATTTTTTTATTAAGAGAGGTGATTATATTAGCAAATTTGAAGCTAAAAGCGATGAAGATGTATTTCTTGGCTATTCCACCAAAAGTAAGGCCTAGAAGTGTTTTAACAATCGGACACAGAGAATTACTGAGAGTGCTGATGTTTGAGTGGATGAATATCCTGAAGTCTCAGAGGAAACCATTTTGGAGAAAAAGGATGAAGATCCTTTCATTTTGTTTTTGGAACCAGAAACTATGAAATTTGAGACCGGTAGAGCAAATACTAATATACCAATTCAACCAGAACAAATAAATTCATAAGAAGATGATGATAATGAAGAAGTTGAACCTAAAGATAATGATCATGTTATTCCAAGATATGTGAGACAGAATCACAATCCTGAACAAATTATTGGGGATAAGGATGTTGGAGTACTAACCAGAAGAAGAATTAGAGAGAATTCTTGCATGATCTCCACTATTGAACCAAGAACTGCTAAGGAAGCATTTGGTGATGATCATTGGGTAAAAGATATGTAGGAGGAACTAGATCAAATTGAGAAAAACAACACTTGGACCCTAGTACCCCAACTAGTAAATAAAAATGTGATAGGTACTAAGTGGGAATTCAAGAACAAGTTGAATGAAGATGGTGTTGTAGTTCACAACAAAGCTAGGTTGGTTTGCAAAGGTTATGCACAAGAGGAAGGAGAAGATTATGGTAAAACTTTTGAACCAATGGCAAGACTGGAAGGTGTCAGAACTTTACTTGCATTTGCAGCATATAATAAATTCAAGGTATACCAGATGGATGTCAAGTCAGTATTTTTGAATGGGATACTGGAAGAAGAAGTATACATTAAGCAGTCAGATGGTTATGTTTTGACTAATGAGAAAGACATGGTATGCAGATTGAATAAGGCTTTATATGGATTAAAGCATGCACCAAGAGCATGGTATGAAAGGCTTCATACACATCTGATGAAGATGGGCTTTCTGAGAACTAGTGATGATAGCAACATATATCTCAAATATGAAGGAGATAAAATACTGGTCAGCAAAGTATTTGTAGATGATATCATATTTGGAGGTAATGATGACATGAGCAATGCTTTTGTAGATGAAATGAAAAATGAGTTTGAAATATCTCTAGTGGGATAAATAAAAATTTCATAGGCTTGCAAATACAACAAATGAAGAATGGCATTTTCATCACAGAGTCTAAGTACGTGAAAGAGGTCTTGAAGACATTTGGCATGAATGACTATAAACCAGTTGGGACACCAATGGTTACAGGTTGTAAGTTGTCCAAGGAAGATGAATCCACATATGTTGATAAGAAGGAATATAGGTCAATGATTGGAAAATTGCACTATGTTGTTCACAACAAACCGGATATAGCTCATGCAATTGGCATAGTTACTAGATTCCAAAAGAATCCTAAGGAAGCACATCCGATAGCAACCAAGAGGATTTTTAGATACTTGAAAGGTATTGTTGACTATGGATTATGGTATCCATATGGAGGAAAATTTGACTTGAAGGTGTACACAAATGCAGATTGGGCAGGAAATGTTGATGACCAGAAAGGCACAACCGGTGGAGCATTTTTTCTTGGAGGAAGACTTGTTTCATGGAGTAGTGAGAAGCAGAGTTGTACATCACAATCTATTGTTGAAGCTGAGTATGTTGCAGCTTACATGAATTGTACTCAGGCTATCTGGATGAGGCACATTTTGGAAGGTTTTAAGATGAAGATTTCAGAACCTATAAATATTTTATGTGATAATACAAGTGCCATAAATATTTCCAAGAACCCTATTTTGCATGCACGAACCAGGCATGTTGAATTGAAGTATCATTTCTTAAGGGAAAAAGTGCAAAGTAAAGATGTGATCTTGGAGCATGTCTCTACCAAGGAGAAGCTTGCAGATATCTTTACTGAACCTTTGCCTAAGACTACTTTTGAGTATCTTAGAAGTCAACTAGGGGTTGTACCCCTTCACGAGGTCAGTTAAGCATGATGTAGATTACATCAATCCCAGAGCTACTTGCAGAATTTTACAGAAGGATTGGTGTAGAAGTGGAGTTATTCCACAGGGGGAGCATCAAGTTGCAGGTTGTTGATGCTACATAGTGAAATTTGACATTACATGTTTTACTTTCAATTTGGCATTGTTGTCAAAGGGGGAGAAGAATTATGTGATTATGGGGAGAAGAACCAATGACAAGCTAGAGACATGGAGGGAAAGGTGAATACTTGGTAATGTAAAGCAAGATTCCTATTCACAATCACAACAACAATCAATGGTATTGATATTTGTATTTCCTTCAATGCCAAAGGGGGAGATTGTTGGCATTTGCATGAAGATTACATTAATGATATGTTATGTTGTCTTTGATGTCAATTAATCGGTAATGATATTGTTGTAATATTGTTTTGTAACCGGTAGGATGAGCTAGTGAAGGAAACTATAACCGGTAGGAAGATTTTGTGGAGTGAACCAGTATTGCTATATATTGGAAAGTTGAACTGATAACCGGTAAACCCTACTTGTTGATTTGATAAACCCTAACTGATTAAGTTTGGTGAATTGGTTATATTGGTTTATGATTTGATGATGAGAGGTAATGATTATGACGTGTATGATTATTGTATAAAGACAATTTTAAGTGATTTTAGCACATTGATGTAACAATTTTTGTCTAGGGAATGAGCAAGTATACTGCATATAATGCAAAGCGCGTGATGAGTTACTAAGATCGATGAAGCGATGATCAAGGAGAGATCGAGGTTTCCTTGATTGATGTGCAGAGACTTCTATGTAATCCAATAGTCATACTTGAACCAACTTATTTGTAATCTATATGAGAATTAGGTTTTTATTGTGTGACTGACCTACTTGATTTGTTTATAAGGTCGATGAGTTGTTTAGTTTTAGAGTTGGCAAAGTTTTAGTTGAGTGTGTGGTTGTCGAACCAGATGATGTATCTGTAGTTTGAGTAAAGGCGGATAGGAGCATGAAAATGATCTGATCAAGCAAGTGTAGTCCTATTCAAATAGATCAACAAAATCATGTTGTTTTCTAAAAATTACAACATAATTGAAATCCCCTAACTAGGTAAGCTCTACCAAGCTTGGCGTTATTCAAATCCTCTAACTAGGTGATCCATTAGCTTGGATTTCAAATCCTCTACCGAGGTTACTCCTTACAGGGTATTGCTTCTAACAAGGCATTGTAGTCAATCCGTTAACCGGGTGGTCCCTAACAAGATCTGTTCTTAACAAGACTTTTGTAAAGCTTTAACAGGCTAGGCTCCTAATAGGGCAAACTTTAGAAGAGTTCCGATAGTTATCTTGTGAGTCTCATCTCACCGCGGTTTTTCCCATTTGGGTTTCCACGTCAAAAATATTTGTGTCAAGTGGTGAATGTTTTTGTGGTTATGTTCTTATGGTTGATTTACTTAACTACTTTGATAAGTAATGATAACTCGAAGCATTGAGAAATGAAGTCTATTGACATATGAAAAAGCATTTGGATGTTTATGAGTTTGAAGTTGTTTATTGTTAGTTTGTTGTAATAGTCAACCGATTTATCTTATGAGTTTTTATCTTGACAGTGATAGTTCTAAGTTTACTTTGAGAGATTGATTTTGATATTGGTGAAGTTAGTATCAGTTTTTCTATCTGTTAATTCACTCCCCCTCTCAGTAGTTGACCAGACTCTTGTTCTTTCATCATACCATCACTTACAAGCAGTTCATAATGATTCAGAATCGGAAGAGACAGTGTACAAAGACATACAAATATCACCAATAAGGAATCTAGAGAACTCTTTTGAAGGAGACAAAGATAGTGGAAGGAACTTGATCTCTTCAAACTCAGAGGATGAATCATTTGATGCCCTGGAAGGAGAGGATGAGCTAGGATTTCTTGCTCAGGGAGGAGAATAGGAAAAGAGGTCACTCGAAATGACACCAGCTCAAAATGTTGAGGTGAAAGTTGGGGAAAACAAGAAAAGAGGGCCTAAATCCAATAGAGTTAAACTGGAAATTGCAGGGAGTACTGCTGGCCAGAGTAAACTCAGACTGAGATCGGGAAGAGACATCGTATCTTTCAAAGGCAATGAGGATGCTATCGTGGAATGTTAGGGACTGCAATGCCCCTAACAAGATTAGACAGATCAAGAGATGCCTTGATCGGTTTAGACCGGATCTAGTTTGTTTGCAGGAAACCAAAGTTAAGGTAGAGGATTTTGAGACATTTCACAAAAGGTTCAAAAAATGGAAATGTTGTTTGGTGGAAGCTCAGGGAGCTTCAGGTGGTCTATCTCTAATGTGGAATCATTCCTTGGTGGATGTCACAATCATAAGACAGGGAAAATGGTGGCAATGGGTGAGATTATATTCAT
Source organism: Cryptomeria japonica (assembly GCF_030272615.1). Lineage (NCBI taxonomy): Eukaryota > Viridiplantae > Streptophyta > Pinopsida > Cupressales > Cupressaceae > Cryptomeria > Cryptomeria japonica. The sequence goes on from NC_081415.1 coordinate 542,162,361, forward strand.
AACAATTGCATATCTATGTTTACATGGTCAATGTTTATGGTTTGAACAACACTATATTAAAAAGATAGATATGGGCTGATCTATCCGAGTGTCTTAAATAGGACAATGAAAATCTTTTCATAATAGGTGGTGACTTTAATGCATTAGTAAGACCTTCAAATAAAATGGGGGGAGTGGGATGGATTAATCAGAGTAACAGAGACTTCAATTCATTTATTACAGAAACTGGTTTAGTTGAGATTCCTTTCAAGACTAGTGAGTTCACAAGGACTAATAGAAGGGGCAGATTTTTAAACATAGCTGAAAGACTAGATAGGTTCTTCATACCTGGTGATTGGTCGTCAAGTCTCTGGACAAGCATTGCAAAAATTCTCCCTTTTACAAGGTTAGATCATTATCCCATATGTCTACATATACAAGATGAGAAAGCTCCTTACAAAAGTCCCTTAAAATTTGAAGCAATGTGGCTTATGGACAGTAATCTCAAATCTTTCACTTTCCAGAAAAGACAAGTAATAAAGCTTTCACTTTCTTTTAAAAACTTTAATTTGTTAAAGAACAACTGAAGAAATGGAATAGAGAGGTATTTAAGAACACTTTTAATGAGAAATTGAAACTAGAAGAAGAGTTGAAACAACTCCATGAACAATTCATCCTACAAGGCATGGATGAAGAAGCTTTTAATAAAGAGAAGGAACTTAACAAGGTGTATTCTGAAATTTTAGCAAGAGAGAAATCATTTTGGAGACAAAAATCATGAGAAACCTGGTTGAAGGAAGGTGATAGAAACACAAAAAAAATTCACATGTCAATAAAGGTGAGGAGAACACAAAATAAGATCTTCTCAATCAAGAATATGGAGGGTGAATTTATAACAGACCAGGAAGTTATTAATAGGGAGGCCATTAGTTATTTTTCTATGTCCTTTAATGGAGTAAAGGCAATAGATAAGGATTTACAAACCATTATGGATATTATCCATGTATGTGTGAAGCAAGAGCACAATAGGATGTTAATGAGCTCAGTATCTATGGAGGAAGTGAGATCAACGGTTTTTGGAATGGGCTTTGACAAAGCTCCGGGTCCGAATGGCTTTCCTGCACTTTTCTTTCAAAAGTTATGAGATATTTTGGCTAGGGATATTTGGGAAGTGGTGGAGGAATCAAGAAGGGGTGGTTCTGTCCATAGGGATTTTAATAACACATTTATAGCCCTAATCCCAATGAAGGATAATATCTCTACTTTTAATGATTTAAGGCCTATATCCCTTTGTAATACAATCTATAAAGTGATCTCAAAGGTGATAGAAAATAGACTAAAATGGGTGTTGGAGGAGGTTATTTCACCGAAACAGAGTGGGTTCACACCTGGAAGATCCATTTATGAAGGAATCATCCTAGCACATGAGGCAATTCACTCAATCCGACACTCAAATTGGGAAAAAATGATAGTTAAAGTGGATATCAAAAAAGCCTGTGATGAAGTTAATAGGGACTTCCTTTTAAAATTCTTAGCTAAATTGACTTTGATCCACTTTGGATAGCTCGGGTGGATAGTTGCATAAGTTCCCCATGTTTTTTTGTCCTCATAAATGGAAGCCCACAAGGTTTCTTCTCCTCAAACAAAGGGATAAGACAAGGGGATCCTTTATCCCCTTTTTATTCATAATTATGGCAGAGGTATTAAGGAGACTGATCTCTAAAGAGTGTGGGGAAGGCCGATGGAAGGGAGTGAAGATTGCAGAAGGGGTGGAACCATTATCCCATCTTCAATTTGTAGATGACACATTCCTGGTCGGAGAGGCATCAACAAGGGAGGATAGAATCATAAAATGGACCATTGATAAGGCAGATAGTGAACTGGATCAAATCAGAGATTTTATTTTTCAATACAGAACCCTCTAGACAAAGGGAGATTAGTAGAATTATTGGCATTAAACCGGGAATATTACCAAACAAATTCCTAGGCATCCCTCTTTTTGGAGGAGCAAATAAATCAGCTCTATGGAAAAATCTGGTGGAGAGTTGTTTCAACAGATTAGAGGGGTGGAAGAGAAAATGGCTGACCTTGGCGGGTAGAATTTTAATGCTTAGAACGGTTGTCTCAATGACCCCAATCTTCTCTATTATGTGCCTCAAGATTCCTAGTAAAATCATAAATGTGATCAAACAGAAAATGAGGAAATTTTTCTAGAATGGAGCTAATGAGCAGGATAAAATCCCATTATTGGCTTCGGAGAAAGTTTGTAGCTTGAAGGAGAATGGGGGTGCAGGCCTTAGGAACTGGCAAATTATGAATGAAGCTCTCAAAGAAAAACTAACTTGGAGCATTTATGCTAACTCGAACCAGCTATGGGTTAAAGTTACGAGGGCTAAATATCTGGACTCTGTGGAAGACCACAAAAATTTTACAATTAGAAATCCGCCAAAATGATCTGCAATATGGAATTTCATAGTGAGTTGTAGAAAAGTCTTAACTGATCAACTAACATGGTAGATTAGCTAAGTTTTGGGATGATTCTTGGGCAGCCTATCCTGTAGTAAAAGAAATGGTTGACTTTTCAGATATAAAGACATAGTTATGCAGAATTTGGGGTGACTAGGGTAGAGATTATATGGAGGTCAAACATGGTACTTTGGGGGAGGAATGGGTTTTGAAAGACTTGTCGGCCACAAGTCTTTCAAAGGCAAAACAAATCCTATTAAAATAAAAATTAGATCAAAGAAAGATTTTTGTCACAAAGGAGCAGGACAATGGTCTGGTGTGGATCCAAGGATGGTAAATACTTAACAAAATTAGGTTATTAGATCCTAGAAGGAAAGGTGGAGGATCGCATAAGAATATATGATTTGCTTTGGCACAAACACTGTCTCCCCAAAGCAGGAGTGTTTGCATGGTTGGCTATCAAAGGGAGGATCCTAACAGGTGAAAGAAGGAAGCAATTGGGGTTTGTAGGGCCCACAAAATGTGTAATGTGTGGGGAAGCAAAAAAGCATCTTGACCATCTTTTATTACATTGTAAAGTAGCACAGAGATGTTGGTTAAGCGTAAAGGGAATGTTAAATTGGCTGGCCCTTTACAACAATCCCTTAAAGATATTTTTGAAAGTTGGCCAAGGCAAAATAGGAGGTCGACTCTTTCAAGCATATGGAACATTAGACCATCCCTAGTGATATGGGAGATTTGGAAGGAAAGAAACCAGAGGATTTTTCAAGATAAGAAAGAAGATGGGAGGATGCTTGTGACAATAATAAATTAGGAAATAGAAGAGGTTGTAGGGGCAACCACATCACATATGGAATCCATGAATGCCCCATTCACTCTGGAGGACAAGAGGATTCAAAAATTATGGCCAAATATCAAAATTAGACATGGGGCTTGGAATACTCAAAATCAGAATAATAAGGGGGACCCATCCATAGAGTGGTCTCCACCCCAGAGGGAATGGATCAAAGAAAACTTCAATGGAGCTTCTCAATATACTATGGGGTTGTCTGGTGTGGGTGTGGTGCTAAGAGACCACTGTGGCGCTATGGTGAAATTAGGGGCTCGGTGTATTAGGAAGGGGACTAATAATGAAGCAGAAGTGTATGAAGCTTTGCTTGCAATCTGATGTGCTTGGAACCATGGAGTTAGAAAACTACATTTGGAGGGAGATTCGTTGATCATAATCCAAGCTATCAAAAATGGCGAAATTAAAGCTTGGCATCTGCAGAACTACTTATCCTTGATATTAGAGGAATTGAATTCATTTGAAGATGTCGTGGTTAGTCATGTTAGGAGGGAGGATAATAAGGTGACAGATAAATTATCTAAGTGGGCATTATCTTTTAATCAAGTGGAAGAAATAAGATTTAAAGATTTTGATGGTGAGTTAACCTTGGATGAAATGTGAAAAATAATGATGACATAATATACATGTCTGTAACCCAAGAGGTCGAATTCTCATCATGTGGAAAGGCGGTGTGAAGGATGGGGAGTGGCAGCGGATATAATTAATGGAAAAGACGACATAATTAATGAAGGACTAGCAATGAGAAGTCGTGTTAGAGATGACATCCTCTTGAAGTGATTAATCATGTGAACACAATGAAAATGTGGTTGTGGGTCAGTACTTTAAGGATTTGGAAAGGGCGAGTATTTTTACGATTGGACCTTTTAGCTTGGAATGACAACTTTTTAGTTCTCCCATCTCTAATTGATGGTAGATGTACGAGATTTCTCAGGCCACCTCATGCCAAATCCTTGTTTTGGTAAGGAAAGGACATTCGAGTGTGTGAAGGATGTTGGTAACACGGACTTTAAATCTTCAAGGACGCTTTCACATGAGTTGGAAGATTATGAGGGCTGGCGGATAGGTTTCATACTCTTTGTTTTGGCTGGCATTAAAAACGACAATATTCTCTTGGCTTCAGATGAATTTGCTTTGGAAAGTCATTTTAGTTGTTATTTCTAGCTTGAGTGAAGGTGCACTAGTGGTGTTGTTCTAGTTCTAAATTCATGGAAGTGAATTTCACAATTAACACGAAGAAACAACAGGAGGGGTTTAAGGGGCCCGTTGGCAAGGAAAGAATACAAGGCTTGCTACGCTTCAAGGAGGATGAGGCGACCAATGCTGCCTTAGGGGTTTTGGGGCCTCTATTTCTGGATAACAAATTGTGTTGGAGAATCAATTTAGATGTAATATCCATGATTATCGCATGGGGTCTGGAGTTTGGGGAGGACATAGAGGTTGTGAAGTGGGCGGTCACCTCAATATTTGAAGAAGAGTTTCTAGATGGCTTGGATTCCATTTTGGAGTGGGGTTGTTCCAAGAGTAGGAATAGACTACTCAAAAGGTTTTGAGGATGCTCTGGATGCTAATGAATTTGACATTGTTTCCTTTGTTAGGTGGGTAGGAAAGGTGGATAAAGAGGCTTATGAGTTGGAAAGAGTGCAGGCTTGGAAGAGACTCGAGGACGTAATCCAGCGTCATAGGAGAGAAGACAATGATTTGACATGAGCCTAGACGAGGGAGATTTACAGAAGAAGTCAAACCAATAATAGGGATAGGCAATGGACTGGTGTAAGGAAGGCAGGTGGAGCTTGCTCTGGGAAGGAAGGCATGCAACACTTCCAGGTAGAAAAGTTGGTGAAGCCGAGCAATGGTTATCCTTTGTAATAAACATTGTTTCTTTTTAAGTCATAGTGTATATTATTGGCGTAGTTCCTTTTAGTAATGTAAAGGTTGTTAGTTATGTTAGTGTGAGGGTCTTAGTGCAGATGGCTAGTTTTTTGTGGCTATCCCTGCCTTAGGGGTTTTTTGTTTTGATGGTTGACAGTGTTATAGGTCTGTTTAGGTTTTGATGGCTAATTTTGAAGGTGAATGTTATTTTTCTTCTAAAGTTGGGTTGTTTTGAAGGCTTGGAAGCCCAGACATCGACTTTATGTAAACTCTTTTCTTATTATGTTGCAATAAAATACAAATTATTACCGACCAAATATATATATATATATATATATATATATATATATATATATATATATATATATATATATCAAATTTATAAAATTTTATAAATAATTTAAAGAGAAAATATTGAATAATTTAATTTTTGATAAAAAATAATTAAATACATTTATTTTGTTTCTTATTTTATAATATATTTTACTATAAAGTAATTTTTTATGCGTAATAATATATTAAAATCAAAATAAAAAAATATTTTACCTTTTTAAAAGGTTTCATTTTAATTTTAAATTTACAAATCTTGGTTTTACTTGTAACTTTTAATATATAAATTAAAATTTTAGCTTTAACAATTTTAATATAATTTATTTTTATATACAATATTTTATTTGAAGTGCAATTTTAATTTGTTTCAGAATTTAATTATATATTTATGTTTTATTTCATTAAAAACATATATTTTTTAATATTAAGTTACATTTCAATTAATGTTAATATTGTTTGTAATACATAAAAAGATAGAGTTAGAAACAAAGAAAAGAGAGGAGAGAAGGGAGACATAGACAAATAAGATATAGAGAAGCAAAAAGAGAGAAAATCAAAAAAGGAATAGGGGGAGAGAGAGGGGGGAGGGGAACAAATGAGACAAAGTAGGAGAAAGAGAGTAGAAATATGTAAAGAAATAGAGAGAAAAAAAAGATTGGGATAAAGAAAGAGAAATAGAGAGGGAGACAAAGAAATGCAGAAAGAAATTTAGATATAATTCATAAATGAAACCTACAAATCACATTAAATGACTCTTAAAATATAAGTTATAGTTCTTAAAGGTCATTGTTTATTCATATAGAAATTTATTTCCTAAACATGCTTCCTCCACATGTTACTTTATCTTCATTCGTTAAAATAAAAGCTCTCCCTTTTTTTATCCATATCTAGCCCTCTCTCTCCTTGTCTTCTAGTGGAGCCTAATTGTATACCTGATTTAAAGGTTTTTTTTTTTATGTTTGGAAGGATGCATATTTGATTTCATATTGTCACTTCTCCAATGATACTTTTGTTGCACAAACTACATCATTTGCTAAATGACCTATCACTTTATCTCACATACCAAAAAAAAAGTTTTAGACCAATAGAACAAAAGAAACCTTATTGACCTTTTAAACCTTTTCGGCGTACCCATTGCACACATCAAGGTGCAATTTCTAGTATAACTTTATGTTAAGGTATATATTAAAAAAAAGCCCCTTAGTTATTATTAGTTCCTATGAACACTTTAGTGGAGGGGGCTAGCACCAAATGGTAATTAAATTGATTTTTAATACCAATCACAACTCAATTTTATTTCAAGATTTTTTTCCATTTGTTATGTGCATCAATTAAAGTTGCATATTTTTTTGCCAAAAATATTAGTAAGATTTTTTTGGTGCTCTATGATTGGGATACCAAATGGTTCGCAAATGTTCACTATTATGAATGCAAGAGAACGTGGGACTTCAAAGGGCAGGGTTGGTCAAAGATTGCACGAAGCCTTATGCACAATTGTTATAGAGGCCTTGTTTTGCCAACAAAAAGAATCATGGCATTTATGCTCTATGGGAGATGAGCCCTCAAATAACTTCCTACCATGACTCTAAACAAATACAATACATGATCTTTCAACGTTTCATTTTTTTTACTATTGTCTATATGTTTTAAACAAAACATAACGTTGCCTTTGCATGTTAAACAAAGCCCTTTAATGGACTTTCAATTGAGAATCTTGGGGTTGTTCTACACCATGTGTTGCACCTTTTTTTTATCTTTTTAATTTCTTCAATTCTAAACCTGTGTAATCCAAATATGCACCTATCTTTGTTTTGAAGCATATTTGGGGTAAGTCATTACAAGAAGATGACGACATCCAAAATAATTGCAAGGTGTGAAAACTCCTTCCAACTTATTACTAAGTTTGAACTCTCAAAAAATAATTTATTCATTTTTATTTATTATTAAATCATTTTTGTTGTTCCAAAAAAGCAATGCCTCTTAACCTTACATTGATTTTGTTGAAGTTAAGATTGAGCTCTGATATCATATTGAATTTTGCAATACAAGCCTACAAGATCAAACAACAAACTAGAACACCTTCCACGAGTGAGAATACCAAGAAAGATATGACATAATCCTCAAAATAAAAGATTACAATGCATAATGATGTGTTTATATAGAGAGCACAAGGATGTCACTATCTATTATTAGAAGAACTAAAAGAGCTAGCATGAAGAGCTAGAAAAAGCAAACTACAAGCTAGAAAAGCTAACTAGAAGCAACTCTAAGTGAACTTAAGACAAACAACATAACACCTAGTTAAAATGCTCTAACACCCCCCCAAAGTGAAACTTAGGGAAGAGTAAAATTCTCTAAATGCGTGAATGCAAGAATGGGTCATGACAACAAAAAGCTTGATGAGGTACCCATGAACAAAAAAAGAGGTCTCTCAAAACTGAAGTAAAGGAGAAAAACCTAGTGGGAGAAAATTCCTCTCGAAAAGAGAGAACATGAATGAAGGACTAAAAGCCTCCAAATTAATGTGTGAAAAAAGAGTAGGAATGTGAAGAACATCCTCGAAGCATAAAGAAGATGCAAACAACTATCAAACAAAGATAATACTATAGTACTTAAATGAAGAACCTCCTCCTAAACCAAGATGTTGATCGAGATCAATTAGACAAGAATCTCCCAATGATACTACTAAAAAAATGAACAAATGGAAAACAAAGGCAAACAGTTGGTAGTCGAAGATATAGATGGCACATGAATCTGCATGAGACACCCCAATGAAACTACTCAACCATGCAAGAGCAATTTGCTAGTAAAAAACACAAGTACCAATAGTTTGAAGAACGTTGATTAATTGAGGATAAGTTGCATCCACAATGTTAGAATCGAAGAGTGTCTATACCGTAATAGCTTCATCTCATCGAAATACAACTATTGCATATAGTTAGTACATAGGATCAAGTATTCAATACATAGCTCACTTCAAAATGAAACCAAGGAAGAATTAGCACCAACAATAGAACAGCGTCCCCCCCCCAAAAAAAAAAAATGTTGACAAGCGAGAGGAATAACGTGTCCACTAAAACTGTGTGTCACCATGAAGTGCATGAAGGAGAATAAACATTTGGATATGCACAAGAAAGTATATGCATGCAATGCACACATGCATGGGACAAGAATCTAGGATTCAATTTTATCATTAATGGATACTCATCGAACGAAGGTGTGATGGCAAAACAAAGGCACTACACAACCCCCCATGACACTTTATAAGATAGTGCATGTATAAAATAAGACACAACAAAATGTGCAAAATCCCCAAAAACCATACTTAAGAATGGTACTTTATCTCAATGCATTGACAAACAAAGTGATGAATCAATGATGAACAGTTAGTACCAAACTGATACTAAGAGGGGGGGGTGAATCAGTACAGACAAAAACACTTTTCCTTAAACCGGTTTGACTGAAAACATTGCACTTGACTGGCAAGCAATAACACCAATCTAAACCAGATTACTGCCGGTTAAACATAGTAAGAATGTGAAAGACATAAACTGGTAACTCTTAACTTTCCACACAATCTAACATCTTATTTCCACTTCACCCATATGCATACACTAGTAATACATCAACAGAAATGTAAAGACTTACTGGTTCAACATGCTTTACTGCTTGACAAAAAATAACAAAGCATCACACATAACACACATATTTTTCCACGTGGAAACCCAATTGGGAAAAACCACGGTGTGGATGAATACCCACAAGCTGTTCTTTGAACCCTTTTGAAGTCCACTCTGTTAGGAGCCTAGTTCAGTTAAAGACTTTACAATAGGTTCTGTTAGGAACTAATCCTGCTAGGGATCACCCGGTTAAGGGATGGCTAAAATACCCGGTTAAGGGTTAAACCCTGTTAAAGGTTACCTTGTTAGAGGATTTTAAGAACTCAAAGATTTTGAGTCACCCTGTTAAAGGATTTACAACAAGCCGGTTAAAGCTACCCTGTTAAGGGATTTTCCAACTGTTGAAGTGGTTAGAGGTCAACAGGTATTACAATGATCTGGTAACAACACTTCAATGCTAATGCAGATCCGCTTTAGTTCCTTCCTTATGCAATCACACTCTGAAGGTATCTATTCTCTTCTCTGGTTTGGCAAGAATCATGTATCTCTGCACTTAGATACACACACAACATTTGCCAACAACCTCAAGATGAAAAACAACATCGACCTTATAGGAAACAAATAGGTCGGTAGCATAAACCCTAAACCCTAAACATTTAGGTTAAGCAATTCAGTCGATTCAATCCTAACCGTTGAACATATTGCATTGATTACAACAGTCTTGAATAGATCTCAAGACATTCTCCAACGTTCGTTATTCACCGCTTCTTGGAGGTTGATAACCCATCACGCGTTCTCCACCGTTTACAGAGACTTCGTACATTCCCGAGGTAGATAGGATCAATCTCCTTCATGCAAGATCCTTCATGCGCACAAGGCTGACGTGGCAACACAATCTATTCTTCATTACAATGCTAACTCATCACACGATGTCGTCGGTTGAATCACACTGGCTTGGAACACTTCAACTGCAAAACCCTGAAGCTAAGACTACCAACCCGTAGTCATACCATATGAAACCTTGATACACAACATTCCATATACTGGTTCACATTCCAACATACCGGTTCACTTGGATAGACATACCACTTCACTTTTTCACATATACCGGTTCACAATATCATAGCGGTTCTCTTGCAAGTTGCTTACTTCAATATACTGGTTCACTCTTCAGCATATTGACATCAATGACAACATACAATATCATCATGTCATCATACTCTGCACATATTCCAACACAAAGAAGTGCATGAAAAGGATGCTCAAAATGCCCAAATATGGAAAAGTGTTTGAAACATGTGTAGAACAACCCAAGGGAAGCCATTTAATGCAAACAAAAAGTTTTTAGAAGCCAAAATAACCAAGTAATCAGTCACGAAGTGAAAACAAAAAAGACTAAATGAAATGTTTCTGAAGAAAAATATAGTAAAATAGACCTAACACTTGGATAGAGGACTCTTAGAACTTTCTAATCCTATTTGGTTTTTGAAAAATAGTTTGAATGTGCAAGATATGGCCTCATAAGCACTAAATTGAAGGCTAATTTTGGAGGCCCAGTATAAAAACAGTGCAAATTTTGATAAACCCACCTACAAATTTAGATCAGCGTCAAAACCATCTTTCCAACGATCTATGGTTTGCATGATTTTGACTCTGTATGACCAAGTTATTGCCAAAAAACCAATTCCTCATCAATATGGGATTGAAGACTTGAAAGGGTTTCCAAAAATATAAAATTCCCAACAATAGAAAATTTCCAAAAATAGAAACAATCTATAAACAAAAACTTTCTGAAAATAGGGATTTTCTAAAAAATAGAAAGTTTTAAAAATAAAATCTTTCCAAAAATAGAAACATTCTAAAAATAGAAAGCTTTCAAAAAACAAACACTTTTTAAAATTAGAAACCATAGATTGAAAGGTGACTCTTAGAAATGAACTTGAGAAATGCAAAGATGATCTCGAGCTAAGATTGAAATGTAAGAGCAGTACAAATGCCTTAAATGACATGCTTGACAGGTAAACGAAGAATAAAGATAATCAAGGTCTAGGATATGAACAAGGAGAGACCTCTAAAAAAAAAAAATCTATGAAGAAGAAGATTGATTTGAAATCTATTGCTAATAGTAAAAAGACAGTCCCCGATGCTTCAAAAGAAGAGAATGCTGCCCCAAAAGAGAAGACCAAGCACAAAGATGATGGTTTCACATGAGTCAAAGATACGAGAAGGAGACATAGAAGACCTCCTATTGCTAGAAGATCAACATGAAATGACCCTCAATGCAACAACTGATATGTTTCTCACTTTCCAAGCTACTGTTATATGTATAATGCTTATGGTCACAAATTTTCAAATTGTAAACGCATCTACAATAGACGAGTCGCATACTTCATAATAAAAAATCCTTTTGCCCCTTTGAGAAATATGGAAATAGTTTGTTATAATTGCAACAAGCTAGGATATAGGAGTGCTGAGTGCAAAAGTAGAACAAATCAGTTAAGTAAATGGTTCCTCACTCCATAATTTAATGAGAGCACAATATGCTACAAGTGGAAATTTTTTGGCCACAATGCTAAACATTTTAGAACTAATGTTACCAAACAAGAAAATAAAGTAGATGTTGCTTCTTTGAATAAATTTGAGTCAAATGTTGCAACTGAGAAGAAGAAACTGATCAAACAAATTTAGAAAGAAAAAGAATGAAGAGAAGGAAGAGTCAAACCTGCTAGTACAAACAACACTTCATGACAAAAGGAAAAATCTTTAGGTAATTCATAGTGACTGTTCCAATCATATGACTGGAGACAAAGATAAGTTTACTAAACTTGAAGATTGGAATGGAGGTTTAGTTAGGTTTGGTGACAACTCCTCCATCGAGATAAAAGGTGAAGGAACCTTAAGCATAGATGGAAAATTTCTGGCACATGATTTATACTATGTGGAAGGGCTAAAACACAATTTTCTTAGTGTTAGTTAGATGTGTGAAAATGGGTACAAATTCACATTTGATTCTAAAGGTTGTGAAACTAGGAGAGAAAAAAAAGGAAGGCTTGTGGCTGAAGGTAAAAGAATTGATTGAAATGTGTATGATCTAAAAGAGTGTCATGTGTCACAATGCATGATGGGATAGTTTGATGAGAGCCGGTTATGGCACAAAAGATTAGACCATATAAATTTTGACAATCTTGTCAAAATGAGCTCAAAGGGATGTGTGAAACACATACCCAAGATTACTAAACTAGCAAACACTATTTGTGATGAATGTAAAAAAGGCAAGCAAACTAGGGTAAGCTTCGAGACAAAAGAATACTCAACCACAAGACCGTTGGAACTAGTGTATTCAAACCTACGTGGTCTTACTAGAACAAGAGAATTAAATAGTGAAAAGTATTTCATGTTGTTTATAGATGATTCCTTGAGGATGACTTGGGTAACTTTCCTATGAGACAAGTCACAAGCATTTGAAAGGATTATTTTTTTAAGAAAAATGGTTGAAAAAGAAAGTGGATACAAAGTAAAATGCTTAAGATTAGATTGTGGAGGTGAATTAATTTCAAATGAATTTGAGGAATATTGTGAACAACATGGAATCAAAAGATAATATTCTACTGCTAGAACACCTCAACATAACGATGTTGTGGAGAGAAAGAACAAAACAACCAAAGAAATGGCAAGAACACTACTAAATAGATCAAATTTGCCAATGTCTACTGGAAAGAGGTTGTCCATACAGTAGTCTATACTCTTAACAAGGCTTAGCTAAGAGTGAACTGCAAAAGGACACCATATGAGTTATGGTATGTAAGAAATCCTCTATCAAATACTTTAAAGTTTTTGGAAGTAAATATTTTAATAGAAGAAATGAGGATGAACTAAGAAGTTTTGATGCAAGGTGTGATGAAGGCATATTCTTGGGTTACTCAACTCACAACAAGGAATACAAATGCTTTAACAAATGCATCCAAAAGGTTGTTGAAAGTGTAAATGTAAGAGTTGATGAAGACTTGGAAAAAGAAAAGTAGAATGTTGAAAATTAGTTTGAGGAACCTTGTTATGAAGATGAAGAATAATCTGAAAATGAAGAAGTCACTAACAAGCCCCCAAACAGATATGTGCAGAAGAATCACACTGAAGATTAGATCATAGGCAACGAGAATGAAGGTGTACAAACAAGGAGAAGACATGCAAGAAACAATGAACAAGTCAATTTCTGTCTCTTGATTGAAATGGAACCAAAGAATTACAATGGAGTGAAAATGGCAAGGTAATAAGAAACAAGGCTAGGCTTGTATGCAAAGGATACTCATAGGTAGAGAGCATAAACTTTGAAGAAACATTTGCGCCTTTTTCCAGACTTGAGGCTATTGGGATGTTTTTTAGCTTTTTTTGCTTATAAGGGTTATAAAGTTTTTTCAAATGGATATAAAATTTGTGTTCCTAAAAGACAACATTGAAGAAGAAGTTTATATTAAGCAACCTAAAGGATTTTAGACATTTAAGAAAAGAGATTTTGTGTGCAAATTTAGGAAAGCACTTTGTGTTTTAAAACAAGCACCTAGAGCATGGTACTCCAGACTAGACAAGTATTTACATTACCAAGGCTTAAAGAAGGGATGCGCTGACAACAACTTATACATCAAAGTTGAAGGTAATCTCACAATTATGCTTTTTGTTTATGTAGATGACATTATCTTTGTTGGGAACAAAGATAGCTTGTGTAAAGACTTTGTTGATCAAATGCAATCATAATTTGAAATGTCCATGTTAGGAGAGTTGTCCTGCTTTCTTGGTTTGTAAATATCCTAGTTGAACAAAGGCACATTCATTTCACAAACCAATTATGCAAAGGACATGTTAAAGAAGTTTTAGATGGATGATTGTAAGCCTACTAGTGCTCCCATGGTGACCAGATGCGAGTTGAGAAAAATTGATGAGTCACCTAATGTTGATTGATGCAAGTATTTTGTATCTAACTGCCTCTATGCCGGACATCGTGCAATCTGTGTGCATGGTAGCCAATTTTCAATGAGATCCAAAGTAAGCTAACGTAAACACAAATAGAAGAATATTCAAATACTTGTAGGGCACTTTGGACCATGGTTTATGGTACCCAAAGAACAATGAATTTACATTGCAAGCCTACATAGATGCAGATTGGATAGGTTATATTGATGATAGTAAGAGAACCATTGGTGGAGCTTTCTTTCTTGGTGGTAGACTAGTTTCATGGCATAACAATAAGCAGGAATCTATATCTTTATCTACTATTGAGGTTGAGTACAAAGCAATTGTTTCGTGATGCACACATGTTCTATGGATGAAACAAACACTCAAGGATATTCAAGTAGAATACTTAGACCTCATTTCCATTATGTGTGGCAATTCTGGTACAATTAATATCTCAAAGAGCCTTGCAATGCACTCAAGAACAAAATATATAGCTACCAAGTATCATTTCTCGAGAGAAAAAAAGTAGTTGAAAAGGAAGTTAAGGTGGAATATGTGAGCGTAGGTGAACAAGTAGCATCTACATTTTCACAAAGCCACTGCCCAAGGACACTTTTGAATACTTGAGACTGAGGTTGGGTGTTGTCCCTCCCTCTTTAAACACTTAAATACAAAAAGAGGTCTACAATTTAGGGGGAGTTCATTGCTTTAATCTTGCATCCCTGAACTAGATTGCACTCGAAGGGAGATGTAGCATAAAGATCATGGTTCTAAGGGGGAGATTGTTGCTTAGTACGGTTAGCAGAGAGAGTGTAAAGGCAAAATGTGGGTAAGGAACAAGGGGAGATGATTTAGATAGTGTTTTGTAGCTTGCAATGGTTGTATATCATTTAGTTTAAGCTTAGGTGCAAATTTGCCTACCATAGGATTCTAGGTTCCACAGGGGAGAAAGGAAGTTTGAATTTGTAGGAACATCATTTTCCATTGTTGCTAAAGGGGGAGAAGATGAGCATAGCTGGCATCAATGCCTGAGGGGGAGATTGTTGGCATTAGATTGTCATTGATGTCAACGTTGAGCAAATCGAGTGTCACAGAGATGAGAAGGCATTGAGCAGACAGGTCCAAATAGTTCAAAAAAAGAAGAATCGTAGAAAGAGGATGTAAGCAATTGGGTTGGTAGAACAACCAGATTGAGTGCTTAAATGGACAAACCTATGTGTGTAATGACTTTAACTATATATCCTACATTGACAGTATGGTGGCAGTATCGAGTTTTTATATTGGTAAGTGATTATAGTTTATGTGAGCAATATCTCACATGCTTTTGCCATTTGACTTGGATCACGTGTTGTGGTGACATTACATGTTTGGTGCAAGATTGCGACGGTTAAGTCAAACCCCCAAGGAAGGTTGTGAAGTTGTGATGGAACCGTGGGAGTTAACATGAAATGTTTAGACACAAGTTCACAATAGTTAAGATGGACTGTTAGAGATGACTGAGATGTTGTGATGAAACTGTGAATGGTCATAAGAGATGCTATGTCACAACCTTGTGACTTGGAGGAACATTGAAAGATTAACTTGTGATGATGTGACCGACCGCCAGTCACTTATATCGCACCATCACATGGAGAGGTGATTTCATCGGGTCAGGATCGCGATGTTGCAACCAACTGCCACATGTTGTGTTAAGGCCCATGAAGCTAGAATAAATGAGTAAAGCGCAACCTTGCAGGGTTTAGTGAGGTAAGCAAGCCATGATGTTGCAACCCAACACCACGTGTCTAGGAAAAAGCACTTGAGGTTTCCACGATAGTTAGATAGGACTATTGACCATGATGGACCTGCAGACATGTCATGCACGAAGTAAGGTTATTTGTCGATGAGAATTCTTTTTGCCTGTTTGACCAGCTAAAGAAAAGAGAGGTAATACCAACAAAGAGAAACTGCAATAATGGCCATTGGGAACTCGATTAAATATGATCGCTAAAGATTTAAATTTGAAGAAGGAAACTAAAGAAGGTAAATGCATTTAACATTGACGACTATAGAACAAATGGAAGATCATTTGTGTAGCTCAAGAAGTTTTGAAATCTTCAATCAGTGAGTAATCAAAGACAATGCACATGTGAAGTTGCTAGAGATAGTAATCTGTAAATAGAGAATGATATTTAAAGATGGAAAGGGTGCATTTAAAGTTGGCAACAAACAGTCTGTAAGGTAGATGGAAGATATAATCTTTTTGTGCTTAATAAAAGTAAATTAAGATGTATGATAGGAGATTTCTTGAGAATAAAGGAGAAAACCAACAATTTGCAAGGTAGGTGTAAAAGAGATCAAATCTTTTGTATATCTCGAGAAGAGCAACTAATCTAGATATGGCAAGAGATTCAAGTGCCAAAGGAAGAGGCTATCTAAACATGATTTGGCAATTTATTATGGTGTAGTTCTATTGAGAAAAGAGTAGAGGACAAAGAATTAAGATTGCACGGAACGTTGGAAGCATTTCTGAAAGAAAATGTAGAACAATGAGTGAATGTGTGCATAACAAAAAAATAGTATAGAAAGCCTAAACAAAAAGAAGGAGAGAAGATGCTGAGAATAATATCAGATTACAAAGAGGAAGAGTTGTAGACATAAAGAGTAACCGAGACAAAAATGCAAAAGAATACAGAGAGTTACAAAATATCATTTGTAACTAGGTACTTCAATTGTAATTGAAATTCATTGTATTTCATCTGAGTTGGTGCTCAAATCAAAGGTTGGTGCTCATTTGGGTTGGTGCCCATAAATCTTAAGGGTTGGTGCTCCTTTGGATTTGTGCCCATAAAATTTGTAACCAAAGTATTTCCATTGTGAGGTTGTATAAGAGCAGTTTACTTTAGAAACATTTCTCACCAAGGTTTTTCCCCACTGCAGGTTTTCCTTGTATATTTGGTGTTATATGTTTGTATGTTTTCCTTGTTCTTGTGTTTTGATCTCTTTGTGTTTTAGTTATCAATGTTTGATTGATTAGAAAGTAAAATTTTAATTTCCACTGAGTCACCCCTCCTCTCAGTGGTCTATTTGTGTTCCTTCAAATTACTACCTAAACCGCCACCAAGTAAACAACAAACAAACATGAAACATCAGTTTAGGCAATTTATTTTATGGTATAGAGACCAAAAAAGCATTATTAGTATTTTCTTTTTTAGTAGTACTGAAAAATTAGCTTAGGCAATAGTAGCGAAATCATGTTTGAGGATGTATGGATTCCAAACTAGGGCAAATAATTATGTATGCGGAGACATAGTCCATATGGACTATGTTCAAAAATCACTTGTGTATGTACTCATTCACGTGTGGATAATTAATATTTTATATAAGAATACTATCATAACTAGGGCAAGAAAGTTTTGCATGTGGATAATTATGATTTCACAAAAGAATGTCCTCAACAAAACAAAATTGTTTGACCTAAACATGATATCAGTTAACATAAAATATAAATGACTATCAAAATTCGCAAAGAACTCGAAAAAGGTATAGATAAATATCGTTAATGATTATTTGAGGATTAATCATTTATGAAAGGACATGTTTTTGAAGTACATCTAAATTTTCATCGCTTAGATTTGAAGGCATATGCTATATTGCGCTTCAATCTTTTGGATTGTTTTCTCTGATTGTTGACACTTGACCACAATCCTAAAACATTACTAGCACAATATTGAAAGTATTTTTTCCATATATATGGAGGTAAGTCTTGATGCTTGAAAAATGAAACTAAACTTTGAAATATTTTGTTGTTGATTCATTTCTCTTCGTTTCTCTCTTGGTTAATAAGCATTTCCAATGACATAATACCAAAAGAATAAAAGATCTAGATGGTAAAGACGAGAATATATTAACAAGCATTATATTGTGTCAGATTAATAAGCATTTACATTAGCATTGCACCAAAAATACTAAGACCCATATTGTACAGATTATAACATAAACCAAATTAACCAAATAAACCATAAAACAGATGTGCAACAAATAATCAAAATAAATTTAAAAAAAATTAGAACCACAGTCCTGAGAAAATGGCAAAAAATTAAAGGTTCTATTAGCAGTTATAAACACAAAACTCATGACCCAAAACTGTTGAACATTGAATAAATGAACTAAACCTCCCAATTTCAACTGTTGTCCACCTAAAACTGGAGATCACATCATCTCCCATCAATGCGCTTCCAAGAATTAGATCTAGACAAGAAACCTTATAAAAGCATAATAAAACACACACATAAAAATTCCCCAACTCAATTATTCAGGATGTTGGGTCTCACTATAGGGACTCAACAAAATATAAATTTGAATAATAGATACATGGTATTGTCAGAATACGACTATGCAATAGTTTTTAATTCCAACATTTCTAGTCTTTTGAAGCTACTTTGAAGCCCCTCCTCAGACAACTATCAGATCAAAAGTATCATTATATTTAACATTATATAATTTATATTCATTGTCAAGATCACATGCAATAGTTAACATAAAATTAATAGTACTTACAAAGATCTCAATCAACGAAAATGATCTTGTACTAGAGTTATTTATTTAGGAGCTCTAATATGCATTTGTATAGACCATTGCTTGTTTCACTGAAGATCCCTAACAACTCTTCAAAACAAAAAGAAAAGAAAATCTTGCTATGGTTAAAAATTACTCTAATATTTTTTGAAAAAAAAAGGAATTTTTTGAAAATAAAAATATCATTCTTACAAAGTTGAAGACAATAAAAGTAAAACCAAAAAATAAAACTAGGGTTTTCTACCATATAACCATAACACAAATTCTAACACAATTAAAATATAAGAAAATATATATAGGATTTGCCGCTACTCACCTTCCTACTACAAAGGAAACATAAGTTCTAGTGATCTGCTCACATCGCTTGCCTGAGAGAAGATGTATCGGGCACAATAATATAGCAAGAGAATTTGTAGCAAGTGTCACAACTATGCACCAAAGTGACTTAAATAGTTGCAAGCACGACTACAATAATGCACTAAAAGCAGTTTACATAATTGAATGGAAAATTTGAGGTAGAGAATTAGACAAATCTTCTAATTGGACAACAAAGTTCTTATTTGTTTGTCCTTTAGAAATGGATGATTTATTCACATTATTTGTATAGTAGTAAAAAAAAAGAAGATTACAAACATCTTTCTTTATATTAAATTTGTTTACTCAAATTTAATTGAATTAGATAAGAAGAGTTATCCTCCCATGTGCATAGTATTAATTTCTCATGCCACCTTTGAAAAGTAGAGATATTATAATACATCTCATCTTTTTCGTTTGGATTTTCCCTTTGGACTAGTATTTCAAATAAAATATTATACTTTATTCAATGCACATCTGAAAATGTTTGATATCAATGCCATCAAATCAACGACTTTAATTTGTTAATAAATGTAATAAACCATTTATGTTGCATCAATGTAAATCTTCCATGCTACTTATCACTAGAATAATGTAGAGATATTATAAGATTTTATGTACTTGGCTTTTCCACTGAACGAGTTCTATTTGAGAATAGTAAAACAATTGTCCAAATACTAACATAATCATTGACATTGATATGATAGGTAATCCTGATAAAATTAGGTTATTGGAAGAATGCATAACATCTATATAAGTCATTTTTATAGGATGAGTAAATATTATCAGATTATTAAAATTTAATATGAAATTAAATTATTCAAATACTATATATTATGAATTTATTAAAATTTAATATGAAATTAAATGATTCAAATACTATATTAAATATTAATGTTAATTTATATATGTAAAAATGACTTTCAACAAAAAAAATATTTCACAATAAAGTAATTTTTTTTCATGAAATAACAAAATATCATATTATTAAAATTCTTCATTGTAAAGGTACATTGTTGAAATAAAATTTAAACTTATTAAAAGAGCTATTAAAATTAGAGTTAAGGAAACAATTATTTACTAAAAAGAAGTAGATTGTTTATTATGGAGTGCATCCAAATCTGGGAAATATAAGGTTAATTTGGGTTATGAAATTCTTAGAAGCAGAGCACAGAATGTGGAATGGCCTTCGACCTTATGTTGGCACAAAATGGTACTGCCCAAGGCAGGGGCATTCCTTTGGACAACATTGCATGGTCGAATTCTAACAGGTGAAAGGCTGAAACTTATTAGAATTGCAAGGCCAAATGTATGTTTACTATGCAAGGAAAATGAAGAGACTGTGGAGCATCTCTTGTTCTGGTGTTCATACACAAAAAAAGTTTGGGATTGGTTATTGAATAATTTGCAGTATGAATCGGTAAGAAGCCAATCACTAAAAGGTTTCTTATTGGCTTGGCCTGCCTGTTATAAGAAATCAAAATGGAGCATCTTGTGGGTGGTTAGTTCGGCCATGCTTGTATGGCATATTTGGAAGGAGAGAAATCGAAGAGTCTTCAATGAGGAAGCCTTATCTTTAGATCTACTAATTCCTAAAATCAAAACTACCATCGGAGAAGTCATTAACGTCAAAGTAGTGGGAAGGAAGTATTGTGCTTATTCTTCCTGGGACAAAGAAATGGAAAGGCTATGGAATTTGACGAAGATAAGTAGTTATAAGTTTGCCGATAAGAAGCAGAACAGAGCAAGTACAGTTTGGATTCCTCCTATAGCGGGAAGCTTGAAGGTTAATTTTGACGGGGCCAGCTGCGACAATCTTGGCAAATCGGGTTATGGCACCATTATTAGGGATGAATTTGGCAATTTTGTCGGAGCAAACTTCGGTCCCTTAGGAATCACTTCAAACAATATGGCATAAATTACAGGGCTATTAGTTGGATTGGAATGGAGCGTTGCCCGAGGATTTCGCTCCTTAGAAATAGAAGGTGATTCCCAAATTGTTTTGAATGGGATAATCAATCAGAAGTTTGAGAATTGGAAATTGGAGGTGAGCCGTCCCAAGATCCAGAGATTATGTGATAGCCTAGACAAATATTCTCTTAAACACATATATCGAGAGGGTAACTCGGCAGTGGGTTGGCTGGCAAACTGTGGTATTGATTGTAAAGTACCTACACAGATGTCTCATATGGAGGAATTGCCGTACGGTCTAATTTTAGTCCTTGCTAAAGACAAAGCCGGGATTCCTAGAACCAGAAT
This sequence comes from Cryptomeria japonica, assembly GCF_030272615.1. Classification (NCBI taxonomy): domain Eukaryota; kingdom Viridiplantae; phylum Streptophyta; class Pinopsida; order Cupressales; family Cupressaceae; genus Cryptomeria; species Cryptomeria japonica. The sequence continues at coordinate 542,183,592 of NC_081415.1, forward strand.
CAGATAATAGAGATCTTGTCTAGAAATACTGTGTGCATAGAGGTTAGGCGATAAAGTTTCATAGACATGATTGCACATAGTCTTTGAGGCTTGCCATGTTCTAGATTTGTCAGTGATCGATAAATATTCTCGAGAATCTATAGATTGTTGAAGATTTCTTTGCTAGGGGATTGGTTAACTTGACCATTATCCTTCGGTTGCAAGGGTAAAACTTTAGCAAAGTACAAAATGGAGGCGGTGGCAGGACAGTGAAAGGGATAGATAGGATGGTTTTGACGGTGATGACTGAGTATATGGAAGTCCCCTCACAGACAGAGTGCCGTCAATTGGATTGCATCAAGCCTCATTGGAAGGGGAGCATTGACTGAGACCAGTATATAGTGAATGATCCAGGATCTCATATGCAGTTCACAGTTCTCTGAAACATGGCAGATTACTTAGGCATCATATGCAAATGCAACAAGATCGTTGGGTTGGAGGAATTGCTCGAAGAACAGGTGGAGAGGTTGTTCAAAAAGGCCAATGAGCAGGAGAAAGAAACAGTGGTAGACATTCTGGGTCCCGATTATTGGACTGGGGGACATGTTCACGATAGTCGTTTAATGGAGGATCTATTTCAGCCAATTATTCAGGTGCTGGGTCACCCCATTTCAGCCAATGACATCTTGCGTAGGACAGTGGATGAAGATATTTATCTAGAAGTCATGAGAGCATTGGATGGTATTGTTTCTAGCCCAGTAGATGGATGCATGTTGGGGTATTTTGGTTTGCAGGTAGAAGGGAAGAAGAAGAAGATGCAGAAGGCCTGGTCCATGTTCAAGGTAGGCATTGTCAAGGAGAATAACATGGAAAGGTTTGAAGCTTTCCTGCAGGAAAATGCTAACTTATTTCCTGATGGAGTAGGGGATAGGTTAGTGGCTATGGGCAATGGGATCAAGTATTTCTGTAATTGATCCATGGGGGAGGTATATAAAGAATTTCATCTTCCTAGCTCTTTGTAAGGTTCTTTTTGAAGGCAATATAATGGGTACTGCCCCCTTGGCAGAACTTGCTTAAAAATAAAATAAAATTAGAGTTAAAAAAATTTAATATTATTAAAATATGAATACAGATTTTCAAATTAGAGTTAAAGGAAGATTAATATTATTTTATTAAATATAAAATATGAATATTTTTTTTTGGAATTCAAACTAAAGTTACATTATGGTTATAAAGTTAAATTGATCAAATAAAATTTAAATTTATTAAAGAAGTTATGAAAATTGAATTTAAGTAAAATTATATAATTGTTGTTTTATTTAAACTTTATTACTTAGTAGAACTATTTAATTGTTCTTTTATTTAAACTTTATTACTTATTGACCTCTTAGAGCATGTAGACATATTATAACATTTTGACTTTTTTCCATTGGATTGCTATTTCAAATAGAATAGTTTATAGTATGAAAATTATTTCCTACTTTTTACTGTTGCATAACAATAGCGTGAAAAATAGGACAAGAGAATTTTAGGCTAACATCATTGAAATATGACTATGCATCACTATAGGCCAATAGAAATGCAAATAAATAGCTTTTATAAAAATTTAAAAATAAAAAATGAAAACTTTAGAAAGAAAACTCAATAAAATTAAATTCTGCATGTATATTGATCAATATTGTTAGTTCCAGGTAGGATATTTATGCATTCACCTGGGCCATTTTTTTAGTTGACCAATCAGATTTAAGAATTTTAAACAAGTCTATAGTTCATATTTATTTTATATTTTATGTAAAATTTTTGGTTGGGCCCGCATGAATGGCATGATTATTGTTATATTACTTGGAAGGCCGCGACTATCCTGGCTCCAAAACGGACCTTTCGTACAACATGATAGCAATGTGTTAGTCAATCGCAGCCATTTATTGCAAAATCGACGCGCGACTAACACGCGTGTTAGTCAATCCGTACTGCCAGAATAAACGCGTCCTTTGGAAAGGGCAAATTAACAGAACAAAAATAATTAATTACTTTGCTACTTTGCAGCTTCCCACATAATTATGCATCTAAGAACACTTATAAAATATTGAAAATGTACAAATTCTTAATCATTATACTACTGCCTCGGTGGAGCTTTCTTTTCCGTATTCAATATATCATTACGGTTTCAAACAATTTTATTTCCCCTCTATTTGCTAGGCGGTAATGGTAGTGAACACCATCCTTAGTAATTAATTAAATACATTAAACAATAATTAAAATGTTTTTATCTTTTTTTATATATATTTTAAAAAATTGCCAGTTTTTTCAGTATTTTATTTTAAGATTTTAATAATTGTTGATTATAAATTATTAACATTTAATATTGTAAAGTCCAAGGGGTTGAGCTTAACTTGTTAAAACACTAGGTTCTCACTGTGGAGACCCAAGTTCAATTCCCAATAGGGACATCTAAAATGGAATTCTAAGCTGTGACTCTTGGCCTTCCATAAAAATGGGGAAGGTCTAGGGTCAATCTAATCAAACATAATAATAATAATAATAATAATAATAATAATAATAATAATAATAATAATAATAATAATAATAATTCAAAATATTGCAGCCTATTACCTACCAAAAAAATAAAAATTAATATTGTAAAGATTAATTATTGTTTTTTTAATTTAATGTTTTTAAATAAGTATTTATAAATTATAAAGTGTATTTAATAAAATTATTTTAATTTTCTAAGAATTAATTTTAATTGTTTTAAAGACTTCAAAGCAATGAATAATTATTAAAAAATAATTGTAATTAATAATAAATTATTAATTAAAATCAAATACAAATAATAGATTTTATTATTTAAATTTGATTATTAATTATTTTAAAAAAATAAGCAGAGTTTGTAATTTTGATATTTTTTGTTTTGATGGTATGATTTATGATTTCATAAAAAAATTATCATTTTGGTAAATACTATAAAGTTGTAAAATAAATCTAAAATTATCAATTACTAATAAACATGGTGGTCATTGAAATTAATGTATCACACATGTTTTCAAATTGACTACAACATAACAAACACAAACAAATTAAGAGATTGTTATAATGTAACTTTTCTAACTAGAATGCATTCCATTAAATCATAGCTTCTTGAGGAATTGTGTCAAATAATTCAATGTTTTCTTTATCTCCCACATTTTGCATAGATTTCAAAAGGGGTATATGCAAACATAACATTTGAGAAAATCATCTTCATATTATATTATGCTTTGATGGGCGTACACACCTTGTTCCAAATCTCCAACAATAGAAAATAAGGACATTGATGAAGGTTGTGGATTTTTTTCTTTACATCTATCAAATATGTTTGCTTGAAAGTTTCTAAAAACTTTTTTAGGAAATCCACCATGTATATCTTACACTTATTATAGCCTATGATTTCACATTCATTTGGCTTTGCATCTACCAATAGTATTTGCTTCAATTGTCCTATAATATTTTTAATATATATCCATTTTGTGGATATCTTACAGTCCTTGTAGTCCACATGAGGTGAAATCCTGTGTTAGAGATACTATTACAATATATTTCATATCATTGTTCTCTTTTGCTAGCATAAATTGTGGGCATGACACATTTATTCACATATTTCTTATGTAATAATTTATCTTTTTTTAGTCTCTTGAATCTATTTTATCTATTTATCTCCCTCTTCCTCTCCCCTCCCTCTTTCTCTCTACTTTCATCTACTCCAACTTAGAAGTAATAAAATTTTGGGTGACGGCAAGAACTAATTTCACGGAAGGCGATCCTTATATGAAGTGAACGGGCTGACTTTTGTAATGGATGGTCAATATTGCCTGAGTACCTGTGCAAGACCATTGCAGCTATTTGGACCAGGCCTGGAATTTGACAGGCAAAATGGCCGTTTTTTCACTTTTGAACCGTATTTGACAGCTTAAAAAATTAGTGGAACGTATGTATTGACATGCTATTTTTTTTCTAAAACCGTATAGATGACACTTCAAATTATAAATAAACCATAAAAAAATATAATAGATAATATATATATTAGTTTAGAATGTTTATTATAAAAATACAAATTTATTTAGAATATTTTGAAATGGAAGGATTTAGAATATGGAAGGATGTAGTTGTTTCTAATTTTATAATATTTTAATATGATTTTTTAGAATAGTTCTATTTTTTCATATGAATTTAGAAACTTGTCATAATTGAAATGATAGAATATAATTGATTAAATATTTTAATATGAATTTTTACAATATATTCTATTTTTTTATATATGAATTTAGAAATTTAGTCAATTTAATTTTTAAATATATTTAATAAGATTTTTATAGAAACTTGTCATAATATATATAAATTTAAAATTTATATGTTTATTATTACTAAATTAGTAAGTATTAGTTGATTATCATTTAATGTTAATATATAATATAATATATATATTAGCGTATTAATTTAGAAACTTATTTAGTAAATTCAAGAATTTTGCATATATTACTAATTTATCATTATTTTCTCATTATTAAGATAATGATTTTCATTTCTTCCCAACAAAGATGTGCATTGACTTTCATTGCTTCAATCTTCTACTTTTATATTTTTTGACAGTTAATATTTTTCTTAAAACGTCAAATGAAAGGCATTGAAATGACTAAACCGTCATCAAAAATTCATATGACAGGTAGAGGTGACCGTCAAATTCCAGGCCTGGTTTGGACCATCGGATGACTTTATCGCTCCACGTATTGCGATTTGATGGGTAATACGGCCGACTGGCGTATTCCTTTCCTGCACCCGACGGTACACTGCAAACAATGGTGATTTTCCATAACCTGATGTTGACTACAGTAACCCCTGTTTCTTTGCAGGATTTCTTGAACATGTATTTTCAAAAGCAGTACAAACCCATCCGTTTGGCGTACAATCTGGTGCTTGCAATGCTATGGCGTCATCCAGAGAACGTAGAGCTGGATTCTGTCAAAGTTGTTCACTATTGTGTAGTTGTAAGCCTTTGTTCATGCCATAGGGGTTTTTTAAAATTTTCCTCTGTATAATTAATTTAAATTGAAAATTGGTGGATGTGTACAGGGTTCAAAACCGTGGAGGTTCACTGGTGAGGAGGAAAACGTGGAGAGGGAAGATATAAAGAGAAGGCAACCAACGCATTGCCTGCTCCACCCACAGCTTGACCAGAGTCTAGACAAGTAGATTTATAGAATATATATAATATAAGGTATTTTATTGTATGCTCAAAATTGTGCATAGCTCTGGTAAGGCCGTGGAGCTTTTGTTGCCCTGATGAAATTCTTTTTTTTTTAATTTTCAACCAAAACAAATTTGATTTGTGTATAGATTGATTTGTAAAAGGGGGTATTATTGCTTCTTAATTTTGTATTGGATCTGATGGCATACCATTATAATAATAATTTTTTATTATATTTGTTTAATTAATATTTTGTTTAAATTATTATGAATTATTGAATGGAGAAATATCTTTAAAAATATTTATAATTAATTTTTAAATTTTTTTAATTATATAATTTTACTTATAATTTTAAAAATAATCTTTTATTTTACTTATTTAAGATTGATTTATCATTTTTAAAAATAAATTTATATGATAAAAACTAAATACAAATTATGATGTATTAAAATACTTTAACTTAGTGAACATATCTCACTAAGTAATAGTTCATATGAATCCATCTCTCATAATCCATAAAATTTCATAAATTAATACTCTTAAAAATGTCTTTTACTTATCCAATTACAATTTAACAAAAATCTAACAAAAATATCTAAAATCATTTTAATAGTAAACTAAAAAATAAAATTGAATCACTCTGTAAATAATTCAATGATTAAGATTAATAATCTAGATATTATTAATCACAACCAAATGAACTCTGATATCACTCTATAAATAATTCAATGCTTTGGATTTATGTCTCCTTTACCCCAAGATTTTTTATGTTGTTTAGAATTGCTTATTCATTGTCTAATTCTATTTAGAACAAATGCAGTTTCTGGATTCAACCATGTTCAATATTTTGCATCAATGTTTTGGATCACACTTTGTGATCCTCTAGCTCTCTTCATCTTGATGATGGATCATAGAGTGTGATTCGAAACATTGATACAAAAATATTGCACACGGTTAAATCCAATAAACTGCACATTCATGCTATAAAATGGATTGTAATAATCTCTTTAACATTAATTCTATTTAACTTTCTTGCTTTGTTAAAAAAACCAATAAATAATATCAAACTAAATTTGCCATCACGAAAACAAAGCAGTTTATGCAGACACCAAAAGAGACGCTAACATGACAATTTTCTTCATTTCCTGATTAATTTAAAAATTACAATACAATTTTGTTTTGATTTTAAAATTAATCATTAAATAAGAAAAACTATCTTGTCAGGGTCCTTTTTGATGCCCACATGGACAATTCCCACGAAAAATGACCAATCACCTATACATTAAAAGTGGAAGTGGAAACAACATATAGGTACTTTCTAGTGAACCTAGATTTTATAATGCCGAAGTTGTCTCCTATATCAAATGGGCTGCCTCATTTTTCAACATCTAGGGTTGGTATCATCTCTAAGCCCGTGCAAGATGATTGAAAGTATTAGAGCCCTCCATTTTACCATCAACATATTTGGATTGCTAGCTGCCTGTTAAAATTTGTGTAAACCTTATTGGCTGGTTGCTTCAGTAAATAGTATCCCATGCCATACTTGTCAGTGGTTATTATGATGAGTTGACTGACTTTAAAATGCTCTGCACATTCATATGCTTCTAAGGCACCATTATTGATGATGCTATAAGCGACTCTATTTTCAGTGCAGTAAATTTGTTTAGTGCATCAACGATTCAGAGCTATTCTAAGTTTCCTAGAATAAATCTACGACATTAAGCACACCAACTTTCTTAACCTCAGTCAACTCCTTTTTTAAGGCAATTAGATGACCTAATTGCACAAAGGAGAAATTTATTTTAGCCTACAACATGCAACTTCTCAAAATTGTAAGGTGCAGATTCACTCTAGAGAGCTTGGAATGCATGTACACTGTACGATACAATATTTAGACATGATTAAAAAATGAAATTAGAGCAATTAGAACTCTCAGATTTTTTGCACAAAAGGTCCACATGGCAAAGCTACGCGTCATTACTTGTGTACTTGTTTATTTTTTTATTGGCGCAGACTATGCAATAACAAAATCTTTTATGACGCATAAATCTAAAAGTTCTCGGAATAGAAAGGTGATCTGTTGGTTGCCATGAAAGATCAACTGTGAATATGTACCAAAGTCTTACAAATTATATCATTCTTGTCGAATTTCATTTGTGTTGAAAAAAATATAGTTGTGAAGTAATAAAATTTTAGAGTTTTTAGTAATATACTTTTGGTGATTTTATAGATGGATTAAAATGTTATAATAAAATAGAATTAATGTAAATAATAATAAAATTGAGTAGATAAATATTAGAAAATTAAATGAGAAAATATTTGGATATACATTTATAGAAGTTAAATTTATTTTTAAAATAGTATAATGATTATATTTATTATTATATCTACTATATTATATTTTCTATTACAAATTATACCATATAAATATAATACAATCTATAATTAATATATAACACCAATTAAACTATATATAAACAATGGTACTTATTCTTATATAATATTACATATATAAGTTATACCATTATTATATTTTATAATTTATAATAATACTATTAATTACAATACAAATTAATTTATATATAATATAATCATACTTATATTACATATATAAATATTAAAATACAAATATAAAATTATTATAATTGATATTTAATGAATTTTTATATAGTACAATTAAATTGCATTTAATATAGTTATATTTAAAATTATGTATAATATTTGATATAATATGAATTGTATCATTATTATATATTGTATTTAATATGATGTAACTTATTAAATGTATTTTTAAATTAATATTATATAGTATATCACATTGCATATTATTAAATCTCTCTCTCTCTCTCCCCCTTCATCTCCTCTCACTCTTCTCTCTCTCCCCCTTCATCTCCTTTCACTCTTGCCCCCTTCATCTCTATCTTCTCATCTCACCCTCTCCCTTTATCTATATCTCATTATTTTTCTTTCTCTTCTATTCACTCCATCTCTCCCTCCACCTCTCCTACCATCTCAAAGCTACATATATATGCCTCTTTGTATATATCACTTTTTATATCTTCATTCAACCCTCTCATTCATTTCCTATTTCAATCTCTATTTTCTCAAATAAATTATACTATGCCAATTTATAGTATTCATCTATTTTCCCTCCTCTTTTTTTTTTCAACATTGTTATATTCAATTTACCCATTGCACATCAAGGTGCAATGGCTAGTAAATAAAAACTTAAAAAGATATTAGCCTTACATGCATACCAACACATTTTCAATATGAAAAAACATCCATGAACAAATTTCACCATTACAATTCTATGCAAGGGAAAGTAAATTGAAACCTATATCTTGCGGAAGCTTTCTTTGAAGGAAGGTTTCTAACCGTGAGGAGTTTCTTGACTTCATAGAAGGAAAATGGAGGACATAGAAGATGTAGTACCTGGAGGTGCTCCGCCAGGCCTTCGTTTGCCCACCATGACCACAGCTGTTGGATTAAAGCCTAGAAGAAAACCCAAGCCTAAACAAACTGCCGCTAATAATGACTACTCCAGCGTACCTGGTACACAGGTATCTTATATTTCTTCTCTGCTCCTTTTGCATGTTACACTTGGCTAATTTATCAAATCTATTTCGATGTTAACGTTTGAACTTATTTTATTTATGAATGCAGACCATATACATCAAAACGTTTGGCTGCTCTCATAACCAGGCAAGCAAATTCTTACTTCTCAATGCACAGGTCTAGGTTTAGGGTTTTATTTTCCACAATAGAGAATTATAGAAGATTGTGTTTTATGCGTCGGTTCTGGATCTGTTTGGGACTTTTTCAGTTGAGTAAATCTTCAGCTTAGTTGCTACCGAGGATTATCTCTTATATTCAAGCGGAACAAAAACGAATACAAATCCTATATTTATTGGATAATCTTACCTGCTACTGCTGTTGGCATTTGCCGTACCCAGCAACTGGATATAACATTTTACCAAGTTCATATTATCATGTCTCCTGGGATTTTACGAAGTTCATACCATCAAATACCTCCAAATCTGCCACATTTCACCTTATTTCTGCAGCAAACAATTTTATTATTATTTCTTCAAGCAATTTCACCGATTTTTAGTAAAATTGTTCTCCTGGCAACAATTACTTTTGAATTTTTCTGATCTGATTGCATCAAACCCTTGATGCTTATTGTTGGAAATTAACCTGTAATGAACTGGTTTTCCATCCAACTCACAAATTTCCAGGGAGTTTTCATTCCCAGAAGTCTGAAAGGCCGCTGAAATTCATCCTCAAAGCTCAATTCTACAATTGCTGATGAAAAAATGAATCAATGAATAATGAATGCACAAATTAGTCCCCCTCATGTTACTTAATTGCTTCCCAACGCTAATCGAACTTTTAGGGCTTTCTTCTTTATTTTAATGAAATTATTTTGCAACTTATATCTCCCTTAAGTGGTTTGATCAACTTGAGGGTCTAATTCATCATTAATAAAAACCCACCTTTTAAAACAACCTTATAACACCTAGGGAGGTGTGCCATCGGGTCTCTCATTAATATTTTATTTTTAACTTTATAACATATGATTACAAAGTTAGTTTATTATGGCTTTAATTATTTTATAAATAGCCACCATAATATAAAATTACCCGTGTTTAGCCACATGGATAGCTTTCTATTTTTAGTAAAAAGGTGACTTAGCCATAAATAACATTATTTGCTCAAGGATGAAGATAACTAACTACCAAACTATAGCGTGTAAGACTTTCCCTGCCTGGAGTAACATCTCCTATCCATTGGATTTGCCTACGGAGATGGATAATAGGCGAATCTCAACACCTGAGTGATCAACTGGGAAAGAGGGTAATTACATTCTAGAACTTAACCAAAGATGTAGCATGAACGCAAGCTTGGTTCCATGCCTCTCGCTAGAGGTGCCGAATCTCCCTAGAGTAAGGACATTGAAAGAAGAGATGAGAGGCACATTCTTCACTCTAATTATAAAGAGCATAAGCAAAGGACAAACTCTCTTAAATTCTCCTAGGTAAGGCATGTATTTTGGATCACCAACCATAAAAAGAAATTACACTTGGGCCAAGAAAATTTATTCCACACCTACTTCAACCAAGGAACACCCACCCTTCCAAACAATTGTCTATCCATTTCAAAGTAACCCGAGGCAACAAAGGATTTGCTCTTTGGGTCAGGGCCCCAAGCTAGAGTATCTCTCCCTTGAATAGAGTTACACATTCTACCTACTAGAATATTAGCTATGTCTTGACGAGCTTCCTTAGTATCACCCTATGGTCACTCTTGAGGATCCTTTCAGCGAATCCCCTCCACCTAACCCAAATACTAAATAGTTTTGTAGTCTTCTACTTTACTCCAACCGGCTTCTAGCAAACTGTTACAGAGAGGTTGTAAGTGAGGATGGATTGATATGATAGGGGGATAACCATCCCAAGAGTAATACCAAAAAAGAGCAGTAGTGCCCTTATTACAAATCCAAAAAAGACCTCCTTTGATAAGCTTAGCCCCTCTTTTGAGGGTGTTCCAAAGCACAAAATCCTTCCCCAAAAGGCTATACCGGGGCACATCAAAGTTGTTAACACCTTGGAGGTACTTGACTGTAAGAATTCTTGCCTAGTCCTGATCCTGACATGTACACCATTGCCAATATAATTTGGCAGCTAAAACTTGACCATTCAAACTTGCCGATTGGTGCCCATTAATATTAATACATATTATATTTTAGTTTATATATTTCAATCATATTTTGTTTTTTGATCGGTAATAGTTATATTTTATTAATTTAAACTAAAAAGTACATCTGCATCAAACTTTCCAAAAAGAAACCACTCCCCCAAACCACCCCCAAACACCATCCACTCTTGCTGTCTAAAACCATGGTTTCCCAAAATGCATACTGCTCAAAACCCTACCCTGCCCCCACATCATTAGAAACAAAAATTCAAAATACATCATGCCAATCAAAGCTGGCCGAAGAGTTTATCGTTTAACAGAAAACAGAAATTTAAGTCTATCAACTAAAAAACTTTCTAAACAAAAAGATGCGTCCAGAGGTACCTTGATCCAGAGAAATCCTCATCTTCTTGCCAAGGTATGTGAATCTCCAGTTGTTCTTTCTGCACCTTCAGCCGCTAACCCTCGCGAAATTGGTCCTTCTGTCTCGCCACTACTCCCACCCACCGCACCACCCACTGCACCCTGCCTTGCCATTTCCGCCGATAGTTTTCTCGTAATCGGCCTCCTGCATCTCATCTCCCCACCCTCCTGCCGAATTACATCTTCGATGTCCATTATCTGGACGAAGATCATCAACACTTCCCATCCTCGCTTCGCGTCATCCCTAAAACGAACTCGAGCTTCCTCATTGCGGCGAAGGAATTGAATTCGAGAGTGCCTCGCCCGCAACTCCACATTATCCTCTGTGATGCCTTTAGAGAGATTGAAACCCCAACCTGGCACAGCCCATTCCAGCGAGGACTCCATGTTTAACAAATGCTTCTGTGGAATGATCTTCTTCAAAACTTTTCTCACATCCACACAGGTTTAGCCCAACTCCAGTCCCCAAGCCATGATAAGAGAGTAAATATCTGCTCTGCATTTGATCTGTGGCCAATAACCGCCACCTCTTCAGCCAAGACCACCTGAATTGCCTTAAAAAACAATGGGCCTTTTGCAAGAAACATCTTCACAAGCTTCTTCAAGGGGACGAGTCCCCGAAAAATTGGCATTAGCTTGGAGAACTATAGAGTAAAATTTGCTTCCATTTTGGTACTCGTTGGAGAATTTGCAGAGAAATTCCGATGAAATCTGTCTAAAATTATCTTCACCAACTTACATACTATTCTCATTAAATGCGCGAGAATACCTAAATTAGAATTCAAGGCAGCACACTTCACCACCGCCGCTATTTCAGAAAGCACTCCACAATAAATGCTCATTTACATTTCAATCATATCAATACATATTATATTTTAGTTTATATATTTCAATCATATTAATATATTTTTTATTATTTATGAAAAAAATCATATATATACATGTATTTGTATGGACGAAACAAAAATGAACTCAACCCCAATTTTTTTTTGTCCAAACCCACGGACTGAACCCTCGAACCCAAACTTGAGCCTAAGTTAGTAAGCTTGTTAATATACCAGCGTAAATAAATAATACACCAACATTGGGGGAGCATTTAGATTAGTTGTAATAACCCCCTCAAGAATTTTTAACAAAAATTTGCAATTTTCACATTCTGTGCTATGCAGGCATTTTATCTAACACTTTTCATATGATCAAATATGGAATGTTTCTGAGGGCAAACACTAAGAGTTGCTGTTACTAACATTTAAGATCATAATCCCAGCACAAAATCAGTCCATTGTTCATAGAACTCATATGGACATTTTGTCAAACAGTTTGCAGCTAAGTAGTTGAATCGCAGAACTTTTCGGGTAATTCTGGGTATGAAACTGTACCAGAATTGGATTCTGAAACAAATCTCCTGTGGTTGAGTCCAGTGTTCTTTATTTTTAGATGCCGAAATGTTTCCAAAATTTTTAGTGTTTCTTGTTTGACCTTTTTGATATTCTTAGGACCTACAGTGTTGATTAGTGAACTCAGAACTTACCTAATATGAGATTCTAGTTTGATCTTTTCGATATTAAAAACTGAATTTAAATTAGTATGTTATGTCTCAAAATTTGAAATTTCTAATGGTTTTGTTTAATATATATATATATATATATAATTTTTGTATGAATATACCAAAAATGTACCCAGCCCCCTAAAATTTTTTCTATCATATTGGCATTTTGTACCCATGTACCTGTTCCTGTTCCTGTTCCGGTACCTGATTCAGCAACTTAGGTTTGCAGCTAATGTCAATTCAGCATATTATCACAAATAGTCATTATAAAATTAAATTTCTCAATATTAGATGCTGGAATCCACCTTTCTTCACAATTTTTTTGATTTCATGTGCATATCAATTTTCAATTGACAAATATTATAATATATAATTTTCTGTTGTGAACAGCTACACCCAGAAGTTTATTACAGAACTGATACTATTAACAAAATAAAAAATAATATTTAATTCAAAGTGCTGATCTCTGCTGTAGAGTCCAATCAGCATTCCCTTAATCTGACTCAGTAACCTCATAATATTTTCCTCTTCCAATATTTGTACGGCTTTCCCAAGCATTGCACGGCAAACCCAAAAAGTGGTGCGATAGGGTTAAAGGAAGAGTGGTAGCCTTGTTAAGAGCTGCGACTCCTCGCTGATTGTGTTGACCTTTGTACACTCTTCTATAGGCTGCGCTAAAAGATATAGAGGCTTATATGCATAGCCTTCACCATTTTAAAAGTGTATGGCTCCTTTCGGGGCTTGGAATAGGTACGGCTGGGTTAGCCTAGCATAGAAGTTAAAATATTTGATTTTATTTTCTTAATCATTTTTCCCACATTGCACAATTTTTTTTGATTCTTCTCCATTCACACTCTGCACATTAAAATTATTATATTGCTGGCAAATCTTCAATATTTTGTACCTGTGTGGGGGAAAGAAGTGACACTAAGCAAACATGCCCTAATCTCACTTTCATTCACACACTTGTGGAATACGAAAGAGCCTAGAGGTATCACACAATTGGCTACTTCTTTTTGTGGAAGAGAGAGCCACGGGCTACTTGTTAGGATTTCTATTCCTTTGTTGCAAATGATAGATAAAGTGATGCAAGTTCAACTACTAGCCCTAGAGTGCAAGTATGAACTAGTAACAAGATTGCAAGATTGAGATTAAGTGATGAAAAGCTGTAAACACAAGGATAAAAGGAGAATGCAGATGTGTACCTGGGGTTAAAATCTGAGTGGAAATGTTCGGGACGGGGGCACATGTGCCACTGACCTGATTCTGCACCTGAAACTGCTCCTTTTGGCAACCTGAAAGCTGTCGAAAAGTGCTGAAAACTGTTGTCTGACAGAGGGACTAGGGCGCCCAGCGCCCTTGTCCTGTCAGGACCAGGGCGCCCCACGCCCCTGTCCTAGGTTTCTGCTCTGCAATTTGTTGTGTTGTCCCGTCTCAGTCTGCTTCCGTCGGATCTGCAATTTGCGACGTCGTCCGAATCCCGAAGTCTGCACTTATATCTGAAAGGGTATGGTGGGCGGCTATATAGGGTTTTGCCTTAGTCAAACCCCCGCTTTGGTGATTTCCACCTCCACAAATAGCCAAGTTGTATTGTAAAAGTAGTGTGTGTGTAGACCTTGTGTGTGTGCAAGATCCTAAAATGCAAGTAAGCAAACTAGAGCAACCTAGAAAGTAAACCCTAATTGCTTGTAAATGATAATGTAAATGCTCCAAAATCAAGATGCAAAGTGATCTAAAGCATGAATATAATGAGGCTTATGCAAAGACATGAAAACAACATGAAATCATACCCAACTCCAAAGGGGGGTACAAGCCAATCTTTAGTCGGTAATCCCCTATTGCTCTTCAATGTCTTCAAAGCCCTAAATGGATGAATGAAATTGATGAATGCTTGATGGATGGATGTTGAATGTTGTTGAAGTCCTCAAAGATCTACGCTTTCGCTGCATAGAAGGCCCTTGAAACCAAAATTCCGATCCTTTCAAATGAAGAAAGAGAGCTCTTATATATGAAACCCTAGGTCTTAATTTCAACTTTTGGCCGACCTAGAGATTGAATCTCTTGCCAATTTCTTGGGGTTAAGCTTTATTTTATGATTGGATCGCGCTCCTAAAATTTCGGGAAAAATGTCCGGGACCGTGTGCACTCCGGGTGCCATGGTCCCGACAACTTTTCACCAAATTTTCAGGGCCGTCAGATATGATGATTTTAGAGAGAATCTTGAAGTTACAGGTGATTTCGAGATGTTTTGACCCCCGAAATCAAGCCCCCAAGTTCAAAATAGGATCTAATTAGGGTTTTAGATTAAATGATGTATTGGAAGAATAAAATGAAAGGGGCACACTTTAATGAAAGTGCCCAACTTTATGATGTAGATGATGATGAAATAGAACCTTAGACCTAATTAAATTAATTAATTAAGTGCTAAAGGGGAAATGCAATGCAAAATGCAAAATGCGCCAAGGCGGGTGCTAAACTAGGTGTGAAATTGTACCACTTTACCAAGTGCGTACAATTTACGACGCTACAGTACCTGCAAATATTCAAGATCTGGAAAGATGATTTCTTTCTAACATTTTTTTGCACAATCTCCTTCAAATCTGCACTCCTATGAACTTTGGATGAATATGCCAAGGATTCACTGGGTGGATTTTAGTCCACTAAACCAATATTCGTTTTAGGGTTTTTGTCCTAACTTGAATAGCTGAACCATAGCTTAGATTCTGTTGACGTGTATTTTGTAGACAACCAAACACAGAATAAAATACCTAAAGGTATCTTATCCTCTCTTGAGTAAAGCCTCTGAATGCTGAAGATATCACGAAAAGGATCAATCAGGGTGACTTCAAGGTTCTTTGCTGTAGGATCTCTACGTGTGGATAAGCTCTCTGTGGTATGATGTGATTTTGCTGGAATCACAAGGGGACTTACACTTGATGACTGAACGTCTGATTTGCTTTGAATATTGCTGGAACACAGGTTTTTACTAGCTTTGATTTGAAAAAAGGAAAAAAGATGAGGGTGAGGAAAGAATCTAATCCTAATACTAAGGAATGTAGGAGCAATGAATGATCTTTGATGAAATTCTAACTAAGTCTTGTTTTGACATCACAGGACCATCTCCACAAGGTTAGTGCGATCTTCGAAGGAAAGCTTTAT
Source organism: Cryptomeria japonica (assembly GCF_030272615.1). Taxonomy (NCBI): domain Eukaryota; kingdom Viridiplantae; phylum Streptophyta; class Pinopsida; order Cupressales; family Cupressaceae; genus Cryptomeria; species Cryptomeria japonica. The sequence continues at coordinate 542,199,623 of NC_081415.1, forward strand.
GATGTTCAAATCATCACTGCAGGCATAGACACCATCAGGCTGATGCATATCAATGAAGAAGCGACAATTGAACTTAAGCTTAAGCTGAATGATTCCAGTTGACTACTCAAGGCAAGTCTGCAATCAACAAACTGCTAGTAGTATGGATATACGAATTTCACCATCAATCAAGCACATTTCTTCCACTCATCTAATAACATGAAATCAAATATGAGAAGTATAAAGACCATGCAAATTGTCGAATCGACCCATAAATTTCACCATTTCTTCAATGAAGTTTTACAAGTCTTAGAACAACATCTTGGCAACAATCTTTGCCTTCTCTCTCTACCCTACTCTAATTGCTATTCTATCAACTGACTAATCACCTTCTAACTATTCTCTATTTACTAACTCCTTTCTAACTATATTAGCCTTTACAAATGAAGAGCCGAGGCTTATATAGTGCCCATAATACAATTCAACGGCTAAGATCAATTTGAGATCAATGGCCAAGATTCAATAATGAAAACCCTAATTAGGGTTTGTTACAACCATTACATAACATTTAATGGTTGACCAATGAAATAATTGTATTAATCGGACACATGTCTTCTCTGGAAAAATCGACCAATAGATAGCTGGGGTAGGTACATCGAAGTTTGTGCCCCCTCCCATGAGTTAGGTACATTGAATTTGGACATGCTGTGGTGGACCACACTGATTGGAGAAGTGATGACTAGGATGCCAACTCGTCTGACACTTGGTTGATGCCAATTTGATGTTGCTGGTAAGCTAGCTTTAATTAACTCTTCTGAAACTATTTGCTTCTTCAACGAACCCTTGCTCTGACCTTATTTTGTCTTTGATGTGCAGGATGATTATGTACCTCGCCTTGGAATGCTAGATTGGAAGAAGTTATTCCTGATGATGCTTGACCGAAGAAGGCCATCCTTGTTGATGCTAGACTGGAGGAGGTCTCCCTTGTCCTTGCTTGATCTTCTTTGGTGAGAGCCGGGCAACTAGTAGATGCTTCTGCCTTTGGAGTCGCCATCTTGACACCTACACAACATTTCACAATTAGTATTATATCTTGAAGCGTAGAAATATAGAGTAGAAAGGAAGCTTTAAGGTTTTAATTAGGAAACTTCATGATAAATCTTGAGTTATCATTTCCTAATTAACTATGCCCAAACTTAGAATTTTCAAAATAAAAGTTCAAAATTCAAATCTTGAACAATGGTGTCAAGATGATTTCACCATACCTCCTCTTGAGTATTAAACTCTAAGAAATGATGCAAAAATAGATGAATTTCGCTAGGCAAAATGTAGATCAAAGTTCTCCCTTGGATAAAATGCGCCTCCTTTAGCCTTCAAAAGAATCAACTCCACTTCCTTCTAGTCTTCAACACTTGAAATAAATTCGCTCCAAGGAAACCAGATTTCGCACCTCCAATTAGCTCTCCAAATTCGATCTTAAGGCAATGATTGAATGATTTGAATTGTGGAAAAACACCTCCAATATATAGAGCGCTCACCCCTTTGCTCCCTCTAGGCCGACTTGGCAAAAAAGAGGTTAAAAATAAATAAATTTCCAAAAAAGGGGGGCCGACTTGGCAAAATAAGTGAAAATAAGGCTTTGTGCGCTCCATATTTAATTTTAATTTAATAAAAATTAATTTTAAATGCCTTCACAATAAAAGTTCGATTTTTTTTAGGCTTAAAATCAATTTATTAAATGCCAAAATTTAATGTCAATTTAATCTTAATCTTCCACATGCCTTCAAATTAGCAATTTTAAGGATTTTAAGGAATATCAACGCTCAATAATGTAAAAATGAAGGATATCACCAATTTCGCCCTGGACCTTCAGTGAAGGTCAGGAGCGATTTTTCAATCTTGCTCTTAATCCTTCATCTTTTGGATTCCAAATTGTTTCCAAGACATAAAATATCATCTCTTCTTCTTATCCACACAAGATTTGGTCTCAATTCCTCAAACAAAGGAGAGGATCCTAAAAAATCGCTATGGGCCCTCTCTGAGGGTCAGGAGCGACTTTTTCATTTTAAGCTTGATTATCCACCATTTTTCATTGAAACTTCATTCATCACTTGGCAATGATCTTCCTTCATCCATCTCATCCAAACTCGCTTTGTTGTTGCAAGGTAAAATGAGGATTTTCAACAATATCGCTATGGGCCCTCCTCTCTAAGGGTCCGGAGTGATTTTTCGTTGTGGGCCTTCACTGAGGGTCCTGAGCGACTTTTCATTTTTTGACCAAAATCATCAAGTTTCAAAGGCAAAATAATATTCATCACGCTCTTGGAGGTCTTTTCTCCTTGTCCAAACCTTGCCTTAGCACCATTTTGAAGAAAATATGCATTTTTTGAAAATCTCGCTATGGGCCTTCAGTGAGGGTCCGTAGCGATTTTTTGGTTCTAGGCAAATTCCTTCATCTTTTAATCTTCAAATCACCTCCAGGACATAACACATCACGTCCTCCTCCTGTCCAAGGAAGTTTTTGTCTCAATTCTTCAAACAAAGGAGAGAAAACTGGAAAATCACTATGGGCCCTCTCTGAGGGTCCGTAGCGATTTTCGTAATTGCCTTCAAAATTTTGATTCTCAACAATTTCTTTTCACTTCAAGGCTTTTCAAACATCGTTTCTAACCCATGCCTAACCTTAACTTTCCTCAAACTTGGATGAAAATTTCCCATTTTAGGTTTCTCGCTGCGGGCCCTCCCTGAGGGTCCGTAGCGATTTTTGCAATTTAGGCTGATTTCTTCTTGTGTTGATCCTCCAAATTATATTCAACGGATAGAACATGCTTTCCTTCATCCCTTCCAATCATAAAATCACTTTGATCTTGCAAGAATAATGCATATTTGAAAATTCTGTTGACGTGTATTTTGTACACAACCAAACACAAAATAAAATACCTAAAGGTATCTTATCCTCTCTTGAGTAAAGCCTCTGAATGCTGAAGATATCGCGAAAAGGATCAATCAGGGTGACTTCAAGGTTCTTTGCTATGAATAAAAATTCATGTCCAAGAAAGGTCCCAAAATGTGCACACAAAGAAAATCGTTGTGGGCCCTCTCTGAGGGTCAGGAGCGACTTTTCCTTTCCTGGGCAAAACTCCTTCAATTTATCATCTTTGATCAAGTCTAGATACCTCATTATGTTCATTCTATCCTTCATCATGCTCTTGACCTCTCAAATTGACCAAATAAGGCTAGCAATGACCCTTATAAGATTTCTCGCTGTGGGCCCTCTCTGAGGGTCAGGAGCGATTTTTCTGTTTTCAACAAGGTCCTTCATCATTTCTAGCCAAAACTTCTTCAGGTGGGTGGAGAAAGTCATTCATTTCCCTTTCATGCTCAAAACTTAGTCCTTTTCCATTGCAAAATGAAGGAAATCAAAATCTCGCAAGTATAAGTGACATTTCCTTCTATCTTTCTTCTTTCTTATACTTTAAGTTATATTCCATATATACTTTCAGGATGTTTGAGAGTGGTTTCAGACCTCCAAGAGTTATATTGCAAAATCTAGTTTTTGGAGGTTTTTCAGTTTCCAGACTTAGTCAAATTTCAGGATCAGGACTTTCAAACTTAGCCAAATTTCAGGATCAGGACTTTCAGACTTAGCCAAATTTTAGGACCAGGACATTCAGACTTCAGCACTTACCAACTTGACCTCACTCAAGTAGAACCTGCTATCCAGGTGATCCCCTTGGCGACACTCAAAATGCAAAGGCTAACCGACAAAACCCCAAAAAACCTAAAAACAAACCCTAGAAAGCAAAAAAGCAGGGGTCTCCATTTGCAATGGGGCGATGTGTGAAATGGTCACAACATCTAGCGCCACCTTGAATAAATGTTCCTGAAACATTTCAGAGATAAAGACTCAATTGACACCTAGAACCTCTGGAAAATTCAACCTAGCTCATCAAGAGATTAGAAAATGTACTCAAAGTGGAAGGAAAATCTTTGACCAGATCTAGACACTTAGTCTTTGATTACCCAGGTGTGTGCAAGTGTATTCATTCCTCTCAACAAGACAATTATAACCTTCAGGTTCCCCTGTGATCGGCTACGTAGTTTATTTGAACTTCAAAAGCATCCTGGATAGAGCCTCCTTGCCAGTCAGACGTCCATAGTCCCGACGAGGTTATCACCGCAAGCTCACGAACATTGCTCCATTGCCAGCCAGGCGTCTATAGCCTCGATGGAGTTATCCGTATATTCCCGTTAGCCAATTTTGATATTTCATTGCATTTCATTTTTTTTTTCCTTCATTTTTCTCTTTCATTTTCTCATTTTTTCTTTTTGATACTGCTTTTTCACTCCGTCATTTCCTTTGGCTCGTAAGCAGTGAAGCTTACTAGGGTTTGAGGATTGCGGTGGCGCTGAAGTCAAATTTTAGATTTTTCACCAATCACAGCTTTTCCTGAAAACCATAATGACTCGGAGTCTATTAATGTGTAAAGATATAGTAATCAACAGATGTCGGCATCAAGATACAAAAAATGATTCCCTTCCAAGTCAAATACAGGTCCTGATCAGATGATAAAGCTGGAGAGGAACAACCTCGGATTCCGAGCACTTCATGAATAGATATCTAAGAAATGAGTCTAACATAAGATCCAGGATGTAGCCAGTGTGTGAACAACAACACAGATGCCTTTCTCACAAGATGGAGGCTCCTACTCAAGACACCTAAACTAAAGCAAACCGACCGACAGACCGACCCAAAGCAAACTAAACTAAAGCACACACCAAAAATAAACTAGAAAGCAAACAACTAAACTACCTGAGCCACACTAGATCATGAGTCAAATGACTCAAGGCAAATTAAGAACAAGGCTCAAAAGATCGCTAACCTAAAGACACGAAAAGAAAACCTACTCTAAACCTATATACAAGACTCCTAGACTCGACACGACTCAAGGAAGCGAAATATGTACATGACCTTACATGGTTTCTCAGGTTGTGCAACAGGAGCATGGCAAACGTGATGGTTCTCAATCAGGCAAATTCATCTTTAAACACAGAAAAGCAAACTCTCACCATGCATCTCTCATACTCAATCAAGTTTTCACTCAAAATGATCAATTGAGGTAATTCGTTAGGACCATGATCAATCCAGATGCAAGTTGTTTTCCCAAAATCCCCATAATCAAAATCATAATAACTTTCAAGGCTAGGATTAAGGAAAGAGGCAACCTCGCACATTTCAGGCTCAGACGGAACTGTATTATCGGAAGCGAGGTCACCAACTGCTTCAGGAGGTCGCCATTGATGATGAACTATTCCACGAGCATCCACAACATGTTGATCTTGATTAGGAAGTTCCTCTTGAAACAAGCTCAACGCCCCTTTGAATAACTCAAGATTCTCTGTTTTCACTAAGATATCTTGCATAAACCAGGCATCTTCATGAAACTTTGTGAGCATATCCTCAAAAACCAAGCACTCCCTGATGGATTGAGCCTCAAACATTTCCTCTAGTCGATCAAATATAATCTTTGGTGATGTCTCATCTTCAAGCATGGTCTCAGGAGGTCGCAGTTGATGATGGATCATATCACTCACAATAACTTGCTTATCTTGAAAAATTTTTGGCAGTGATTCCATTTGTACTTCTTCTACAAGATCTTTCCATGCTTCCTCAAATAGCATAATGGTGATGAAATCTTCAAGCGACCCCTTGAATTGTTCTTCATGTCTGAGTTTACTTACGATAATTTGTAGCTTTGGATTGTCTGTTTTAAGAATGCCATTTGAGACTTCTTGCAACTCAATCTCAAGGATTTCCTTTTGTAGCATAAGTGAGAATTCCTCAAGGAATAAGTCATCTTCTCCTTTAATTGCTTGCTCAACTCTTGGATCTTCCTTTATCACTGCTTGAGTATTCTCAACTGATTCTTCAACTTTTGTTTCATGGTATTCCTTTTCAGGTGCAACGCATGGCGAGCTATCTATACGTTGTTCCTCAGGTGCATCTGTATTGTCAAGGTACAACTAATCCTTCTCACAATCAGATGCTGGAACAATGTCCTTTTCATAGGTTCTCCTGAATTCGGCTGCGAGATGTGCACCCAAGATTTGTTCATAATACACTCTTCCTCGGACAAAGTTGGCATTCCAAACTGGTTCCTGACTTGATTGATAGCCATTTCACATACTGAGCAAGTAAATTCTGAGTGAGGTGAGTTGTGAATTCTACACCACAATGGTAGCAATATGTTTTCAAAACGCATTTCGCCATTCAAAATGAGTTGACTCTCGATCATCCACATGAAGCTTAGAAGAGGATCCTTGCTCTCTGGGACACTGAAGCTGCCTTCTTCTGCCTCTGGCCTGGGGACATCCCAAAAAAAGATTTTTCCCTGCGCTGCCGATTCTATCCTTGATAAGTACTTCAAGCAATGCATTTCATCATGCTCCTTTGTCTCGTGAACTCGACACTGCCCTGGTCTTGCAAACTTGGACAATCTACATGGATAAAGTTGTGTATCTAATCTCCACCAAAGTTCAGGAAAATCAACTTGTTGCTCCTCGTGAAACTGTTGCCGCTCCATTGAGAAATCTTTTCCTTTTTTGATTTTTTGATTTTTTGATTTTTTTTGATTTTCTATTTTTCATTTTTTTTTGATTTTTTGTTTTTTTCTCTTTTTTTGGATTTTCTGGAATAAGAGAGATCTTGAGTATCTCAGATTCAACTTGAACGTTCAACTAGTTCTAGCTTGATTCCTTCTTTTGTAAGTCCAACTGACGATCCAACGGTCACCTTCCTTCTTTGTATCACTTCCGTCGGGTGTTTGAGAAAAGGCTTTCCACTGATCTTCCTTGGATTTCAAGAGTTCGTATTCGCTCCTTTCTTCTGCTTCAATTCTGTCGAGCGTGGAGGAGGGTAAAAAAAAGTCCTCGAGATTACTTCTGCAAACATAAATTGATAAAATTTCGAAGTCCAACTGTTCAGGCCCTCCTTCTAGCGCCAATTCTGTTGTGCGCGGGAGGAGGGACAAAAGTCCTGGGTAACTCCTTGCGAATTGATATGATCAGTTGTTTAAACACATGTCGCGGTCATGCCCTCCTTCTAGCGCCAATTCTATTGACGTGTATTTTGTACACAACCAAACACAGAATAAAATACCTAAAGGTATCTTATCCTCTCTTGAGTAAAGCCTCTGAATGCTGAAGATATCGCGAAAAGGATCAATCAGGGTGACTTCAAGGTTCTTTGCTATGAATAAAAATTCATGTCGAAGAAAGGTCCCAAAATGTGCACACAAAGAAAATCGCTGTGGGCCCTCTTTGAGGGTCAGGAGCGACTTTTCCTTTCCTGGGCAAAACTCCTTCAATTTATCATCTTTGATCAAGTCTAGATACCTCATTATGTTCATTCTATCCTTCATCATGCTCTTGACCTCTCAAATCGACCAAATAAGGCTAGCAATGACCCTTATAAGATTTCTCGCTGTGGGCCCTCTCTGAGGGTTAGGAGTGATTTTTCTGTTTTCAACAAGGGCCTTCATCATTTCTAGCCAAAACTTCTTCAGGTGGGTGGAGAAAGTCATTCATTTCCCTTTCATGCTCAAAACTTAGTCCTTTTCCATTGTAAAATGAAGGAAATCAAAATCTCGCTGTGGGCCCTCTCTGAGGGTTAGGAGGGATTTTTCATTTTTTGAACTCTTTGTCAGGATAATTTTATGGAATATAACATTTAAGTATAAGAAAGAAGAAAGTTATATTCCATATATACTTTCAGGATGTTTGAGAGTGGTTTCAGACCTTCAGGAGTTATATTGCAAAATCTAGTTTTTGGAGGTTTTTCAGTTTCCAGACTTAGTCAAATTTCAGGATCAGGACTTTCAGACTTAGCCAAATTTCAGGATCAGGACTTTCAGACTTAGCCAAATTTCAGGACTGGGACATTCAGACTTCAGCACTTACCAACTTGACCTCACTCAAGTAGAACCTGCTATCCAGGTGATCCCCTTGGCGACACTCAAAATGCAAAGGCTAACCGACAAAACCCCAAAAAACCTAAAAACAAACCCTAGAAAGCAAAAAAGCAGGGGTCCGCATTTGCAATGGGGCGATGTGTGAAATGGTCACAACAATTCCCAAAGAGGATTTCATCAAAATGAATAACCAAGAATGAATTAAATGAGTTTCCACAACCTTCTTTTAAAATTCTCTATACCATAGCTTAGACTCCCAAAGAGAATTTCATCAAAATGAATAACCAAGAATGAATTAAATGAGTTTCCACAATCTTCTTTTAAAATTCTCTGTAGAACTATCTGGAATTTAAATTATAAAATCAATTTTTAAATATTAATCCTTTTAACTCTTTATAAGTGACTTCATAATATTTTACTTTTTGGCTCTAGGTAAAGTCACTTTATAAAAATAAAATATTCAACTTAAAAAAACAATTAATTAAATATAAGTTGCCCGAAAACATTAATTCAGACAACTTTATTTAATTAATTAAATTATTTCTTCTCTGAAAATCTGGACCGAAAATAGGGACTTTACATCAGTCCGCATTTGGGTTTTTATATTCCCTCAAAATATAAAAGAAACAATTTCACCACTCAAATTATTACAACAATCTTATCTGATCCATAAGTTGATGTTTCACATTACATAAACTGTAATATAATAAATTTTGTTGGTCTTCCCTGGGAGGATACGTATGTAATTGAACAGAATAAATGGGCATCCTAACTTTTATAGAAATATCTACTCATTTCAACATTCTCTGGATTGGGATTCAAAAGGAATGTAACTAGAAAGATTTTAAAATGACAAAGACATTTTAAGAAGTAGTGGTTAAAGATATTCTTGAATGGGAATTATTCAATGCTAAAATCAATGGTCTACTTACAGGTAGCAAAACGCAACCTGCTAAAGTATAAGTTAGTTGTAGTATTAACTGAAAGTGAAAATGCATGCTTTTGAACTTTTTACTTTATGTGGATTGTAGTATTAACTGAAAATGCATGCTTTTGAACTTTTTACTTTATGTGGAATCTGCTTATCATGTTTTTAATATTAGCTGACTTGTATATAAACTTCTTATGTGTTCCTTTCATTCCACTCTGGTTTTGTTCTAGATTTGTTTATGGTTGACATATGGCCCATACAATTTTCACAGGTGGAAATTCTACATGCATGCATTTAAGAAGTTGTAGAAATGCTTTTTCATTGTATGCAAGATTGGAAAGTCAATAGCTTGTTTTATATTTGAACAGAGTGACAGTGAATATATGGCTGGCCAACTCTCAGCATACGGTTATACAGTAAGCGATGATCCTGAGGATTCAGATCTATGGCTGATTAATACGTATGTATAGGTTCATATCTTTTAAGTTTTATGTTATTCACAATTAGATTCTTATACAACTGGATTTTACATTATACTGCTCTTTAGTTGGTTTTGCCAGTTAATACATATTTATGAAGGCCAAATTTTAAGCAATTAGTGAATTGGAATATTTCATGCTTACCTGAAAATACCAATATTGAGGACAAACATGGGAAATAGCTCAGGATCTGATATTGAGAGTATAATTTAACCCATAGCAGTCCAAATTTTTTATTAGAGAAGTATTTGGAAATGAAAGGCACTATTTATTATGAATATTTTCTGCAGAAATGACAGTTACAAGCAAATGCAGGGAAAATTACCAAGAAATAACCCCAAGAAGATTATGACTTTGTTGAAACCAAAAATTGGTGCACGCTAAACCTCTCCAAATTGTGGTAGAAGTTTGTGCAAATACCTAACTTGGGGTTGATCCCCCTTTCTCCTTGCTTATATAATTTTTTGGCTCCAGAATTGGAGTAAACTTAATTATTACAAAAGCCACTTTAATATTACTTAGTCTTTTTATTTACTAATGACTTCTAGACTTTCTAGAAACTCAAATATTGAATTCCTAAGACCACATTGGTACTTTTATTGAAATACCTTTTTATTACAATTTGTTATTAAATTTCAGTTTGTCAATAGAAAAACTAATCCGAAGACTAAAATACACAAAATACAAACACCATGATTCTGCTCATCTAGGAATTGCTTGTCACCAAGCAATGCAATGTTCGATGCTTTAGAAAATCCTCTTGTTCTCATGTGGCATCCTCTTTTGGCAAATCCTTCAATTTCATTAAGCACTTTTTGAGAGTTATGTGCATAAGCTCTCTCTCTGCTCTTCAGAATCTCCTTAGGGTTGAGCTCTAAATGTTTATCATTATCCATTGGTGGTAAGTTGGTCAAGGGTGCAATTTGTTTCCCTATTATCTACTTCAACCATGATACATATAATACACTATGCAATGAGCAATCCTTGGGCAGTGCTTAATCATACACCTTCTCTCCAATCCTCCTTAATCACTGTATGGACCATAAACTTTTGGCTTAAGTTTCTGCTTGCCCGTCATCTTCAATGTAGACTGTTTGTAACTCTGAAGGTTCAAGAAAATCATATCTCTCACCTTAAAAGGACCTCTCAACCATGTCCCCTTTTTCAATCTGGAGCTGGTAGTAACTTTCAATTTTTAGTTAGAAATGCATGTTGCATTTCGGGAATAAGGGGGCTGAGTCATATGTCCTCTATTTGAGCAGCGGCTGAGTATTTGTGTCGTCCTGGTAAGCACTGGCTGAGTATTTGTGTCTTCCTGTTAAGCAGTGGATGAATCTTCAAGTGCCTATCAATTAACATCACTGGTTAAGGGGTGGAGTGACTGATTAATTGCCCCCAATTTAGGATTGATTGCAATGATTGCGGATTGACAGTTTTGAGGGAGTGTAGCTCAGTTAGCTGGGAAATTAATTGTCAGTTAGTTGCTTCTGTTTGTGGACTGACTTCCCATGATTTAGGATTATTTGGAGCTAAGATTGAGCGTTTGTGACGTTGCTACAGCAGCTGATGCATTGGAGATGAAACCCTTCAGGAGTGAACCTATCATTTTGGGGATGGTTATGCTCAGGAGTAGAACAAAATTAGTATAGAGTTTGTAATCTGGAAGTACCTAGTAAGTTGTATTTAGCTGGTAGACTTCCCTTTCGATCTTTGTTGTTATTAGGAAATTATTAAAATTTATAACAAAGTGTAATTGTTGGAGTATTTTGTTTCTATAATCTGTTTCTTTGGTAGGGGTTACTACAATGGTATTAGACTTTAGAGTTGTGATCCTGCTAGCCTGTGAACTATGGAGAGAATTTGAATAGTCTTTGACAAAATGAGAGGGGACAGATCTTTTTTATACACTGATGGGAATTCAGAGGAGCCAAGATTGAATGATTGAGCTACTGGAACAAAAGTTGCAGCAATCCAAATCTGTCGGAGGAGTTAGACACACCCTTTTATGAAGTATCGAGGGAAATCATAAGACATGAAGGCTGTAGTAGGTTTTGAAAATTGCTTGGAGTTACTTGGGATGAGGTTTCATAGTGGAAGAGGCCAAAATGATAACATAAGAGAGTTAATGTAGAAGAAAATCACATTGCATGTTGAATGTAAAGATTCAATACTTGGAAGAGATACTCCAATGGTTGCTAACAATGCTCCAGAAACATTTGTTGAGATATCAAGCTTTGAAAAGACAGGACCAGTGCCATGTGAGAATGGTTTACAAGGGGTGATCCCACAACAGTATGCTCAACTTTATAGCCTAAGTGAGATGCTCAAAATTAGCGTTTTTTAACATTTTTCAATTAGTGTTAATTATAGAGAACAAACGGTCAAGAATTTAAGGATGATACTGTGCTGTTCCTGATAGGGTGGGTTGGTTAGCTATTCAAACGACGGTGTTTGTAAACACCTCTATCATTCGCCAATTGTTTTGAATAAAAAATAATAAACTGTTAAATAAAATAATAAATAATAAGTGAATTATTAAATAAATGAGTATTATCACATAATTTTCTTATCGATTGTGCATGGGCCAACGCCTTTTACCCTCGGGCTGACCTGAGGATTCGTGGTGTACTTTATATGGCTCAATCTCTCAAAGGAAACCCTGGAAGAATTTTGACTACAAAAGTTTTCAATGAATGTTGCTGTCTTCTGAGACAAAAACCTTAGGAGGCATCATCTGGGTAGGATGTTACCCATGCCCAGATATTTTCTCATCTCACTACATTGAATCTTTCCACTAGCTGAGCCGAGTAATATTGCAAGCTGGACTTCGTTTGAGGTTGGAGGAGATTACAAGGAACTGAGTGGTTTATGGTCACTGTGGACAAGGACTGGGAGCATGCATCTGGAGTGAGACTCACAATATCACCTCCTCTTTCTGTGGTATACAAGCACCTCCTTTGTTTTGTGTCTAATGACACCAGAAAAGCAAGAAAGGCATTATGAGCTAAGGTGGAGTTGAACCAAGCAAGCACGCTAGAACTGGATGAATTCAATCTCTGAGATTAATCGATGCTGGACAGATAAAGGAAGACACGTGGATAGCATAGTCGGGTTTGGAACATTGGTGTGTATACAGGCATCATTGAAGATTTGTGTTCTTTATTGCACAAAGTAACAAAAATCAGAATAGCATGATATCTAATGTGCTGGTTCCCTTATGACCAGTTTATGTGATTCTATGCAAGGGACCGAGTTTCTTTTCCTATGTTGAATAGATGCATGAATCATTACATGGTTATTTAGAATGGTTTAGATTATCTGATGTCCATTGTTATTGATCTGTGTTGGATATTTTATTTTGTGCATACAGTTGTTGGAAATTTGGTGTGGGTCATTTCAGATCAAACTAACATGTTGTGGCTTTTTCTATGTTGTAAAAAACTAATGAGTTGTGGCATTTTCTATGTAGATCCTTTATCTTCATATCAGTTTTTAGTGAGTGATATTATTTCGTATTGCATAACTTTCATTGCGAATAAAATTGTCATATTTTTTTGAATTAGGCCATTAACTTCAATATCTAGTACACAAATATTTTTGGGTAATTTTTATTAAGTATTTTATTTTTTAATTAAATTTCAAATTTGTACTAACTAAAATTTCAGACCTATATGATTTTAGTCATGGACTTAAATTCCCTATAAATTTAAAAAATAAAAATATAAAAAACAAACATAATACGTTTTATACTTTTTGGAAGCTAATGGTAATGACATATTATAATTTTAATAAGCTAATAATAAGGGCTGTGTACTTACAAAATGCCATTTGTAAATGACTTCATTTGATCCCAAAAAAGTTGAAGAAAAAATGTCTTTTTGATAGCATTTTGATAGGTGCAGAGAAGACCCTATTAAGAGGTTGATTTAAGCCTTGGGGAGTTTGATCTAATGAATTTTGATCTAACTTCTTTCAATCAAACTCCCTTAGATGGAATCCTTTAGGTATAAATCATTAATTTAAAAAAAAATTCTTTTAGGCAAAATCAGGATGTCCCAAAAACGGAACACGCTATGGTGGGGTGGGATCAATCAAGCTAGCTATGTTGGTGGGTACAAATCTATGAAGGATGTTTTAGTTGATTCTTGTTCCATAAATAATCATCTTGAGAATCCATGAAACTACATAGTTGAACCCTGATAGCAATATCATAGTTTGACTTGTTGTGGAAAATACCTCCTACTTATCAATTGATGAGCTAAAGGGGGCTCTATAATGAATAGTTCATAAGGCACAACGCTTGCTGAAGGTTTTGCAAATGGGGTTGCAAGCTAAGTGGGTTTAACCTTGGAGGGAACTTTGTGGTTAAGCGCTCTTGAGTTGGAGTAGTACTGGGATGGGTGACCTCCCAGGAAGTTTCAATCAAAGTTCCCAGACTCTGACTCGGCAAGGCCAACTCGACTCGTGACTCGGCTATGACTCGACAACGACTCGGCAATGACTCGGCAAAATAAAAAAACCCTTGAAATTAAGAGATTTTTAACAATTTTAAACTTGTTTCATGCACCCATTATTGAATAAAGCCCAATTATAATGTGTGCTAGCTTGTTATGCCATGAAAGGCATGCTGGTAGAGTATCTACTTGTTTGGGGCTTCTGTTTAGTATTTTCTCTGGCCAAATTGAAATTTTGGGAGCACCAACATGAGACATCATGAACATCTTCACTTGGAAACTGTAAGGAGTGCTAGTTTATGGTAGCATTAAATAGCATGCTTGTTGAACTTAGGTTTTACCTTGGGACTATAGTTGACCTTGGTCTTTCTTGGACCTCTTAGTTTTTAGGCTATATATATGTTGGATGGAAGGGGGAATTGTGAGGCCATAAGGGTTTGAAATTATGCTCCTCAGAGACATGTCCCTTGCCAAAAATAACCTTGTGCCCCATGGGGGGATTTTTTGGGATGTGGGGATAGGTAGGAAATGTCTCCAACTCACCCTCTTTTTTCAAAATTTTAAGAAACATCCCTGTTGTGAGGTACTCACACATCGTCCCATTGCAAATGAAGACCCCCACTTTTTGCTTTCTAGGGTTAGCTCTTTCAGTTTTGTTGTTGGTCATTTTAGTGTCTTAGCCTTTGCATTGAAGGGATTGAGTTTCTCAAAGGTCATCAATTCAAGTGGATCTCCTCAAGGTGGAGTGAAGGAGTTTAGGTCAGTTGAGTGATTAGGGGTTATTTAGATCATTCCTAGGGTTTTTGTGTACTATCTGGTCACGCTTCAAGTTGCTAAATCAAACCTTGGTTGAATGCATAGTGTCCTCCTAGGTCTCGTCCCTTACATCAAGGTCAGAGTGGACTCGCCTTAAAAGTTTGGAATGTCATCCTGATCCTGAAATTGCCTGAAATTTGACTAAGTTTGGAAATTTGAAGGATCCTCCAAAAACTAGATTTTGCATTATAACTCATGGAGGTTTGAAACCATTCTCAAACATCCTGACAATATATATGGAATATAACTTAAAGTATAAGAAAGAGAAAAGACATAAGGAAATGTCACTTATACTTAAATGTTATATTCCATAAATGAATCCTGAGGGAGAGAAAAACTTGTCAAACAAGTCAAAACATTGACCTATCGTGGCCGAGTCTTGGAGCTTGGACTCGGCGAGTTTTGCCATAACTCGCTTGACTCGCGAGTCAGGCGAGTTATGGTCAAAACTCGCCGAGTCCGAGTCCCAAGTTAGCAAAACTCGCCGAGCTTGGCTCGACTCGCCAACTCGGCGAACTCGCCTGACTCGTGGCGAGTTTGGGAACTTTCAATGCTTCACCCCTATGAGCATCACCTAGATGCAATGGGTGCTAAGTGGACCATTCATTCTCATGAGAGATGGGTTCTTGTGAACCACTACTCATGAAACATGGGTCAATGAGTTTGACTCAAAAACTACATCGTTGAACCCTGATAGCAATATCATAGTTTGACTTGCTGTGGAAAATACCTCCTACTTATCAATCTAGATATTGCTATAATTCTTTCTTAAATCGAAGGTAAAACACTTTGATTGCCTGTTGCATAACCCTTCAAATTAAAGGATGATTTTTTTGGAATAGTTGAACACCATGTCATTACAAGGTAGAAACACTCTACAAAAAATAGATACAATAGAACCCCAACACGCTCTCCTGAAAAAAGGCAAGTGCTAGTTGACAAAGATTTAGAGCTCAGAATAGCTAGGTACTCGATCTCAAGCAAGCCACAAAAAATCAGACTTCTCATTTGTAGTTTATGGGTCAACAACTGCAACAATGAAAAGGTCTTCAACAACTAGGTATGATTCAACAACATGAACGTAGACCACATAGAGGTTTGCCGATGATCAGTTTTATCTTACGATCTTGGTTTGAGCATTTTCTTCATCTGTATCCTAAGGATTTTGATAAAATTAAACTAGCAATGTAGACAGGATTGACCAGAAGTCAGGTTTTCTAATTGGTCTGTAAATGCATGTTTATGTCTTTGGAAGTCCATGGTAGTAGAAACAATTGTAGCAACTCATAAGGAAGAGTTTGTTGGCAGTGGGGAATTTGCTTCTCTAAATGGATGGGCAACTACACATGATTAAGATTTGAAAACTAATACTTCAACTCCACTAGATGAATTGTGCTTGAGTATCTTGGTAAAGATGTTCAATTCATCAAGTCATTGGAAGAAACCCTTGATGCATCAAAGAACAAAATATGTTGAGCTAAAGATGAGGAATCAGTAGTAGGCATAATATAGAGTGTTGTAGGATGCTGCTTGGGATTCAATTGACATCTTAGATCATCCAACTTTGTTTGCTTCAGGGCAAACAAATTTTGGAAGGAGGATTTTTTCTGTATTTCTTTTCAATCCACAACTATTTAGCGAATGGATTGTCAGCATAGAATTAGCTTGTAGGTACTTTCAGTTTTTAATTAGAAAAGCATGTTGTATTTTAGGAATAAGGCAGCTGATTCTTGTGTCCTCCAGTTGAGCAACAACTGAGTATTTGTGTCTTCCAATTAATCAATGGTTGAATATTCAGTGCCTATCAATTAACACCACTAATTAAGGGGTGGATTAACCAGTTAATTGCCACCAATTCAGGAGTGATTGCCTATGATTATGGATTGGTAGTTTTGAGGGAGTGTTTTTCAGTTAGCTGCCTACATTCGAGGAAGTTAATTGTCAATTAGTTGTCACTGTTTGTGGTAGACCTCCCATGATTTATGATCAATGGGAGTTGTGTCTACAAATCAAAGCAAAATGAAGAAGAGAAGGCACTTTTGGAAAATTTACAAATGTTGAACTCTCATTTTGGTATTTGTGGCATTGCTATAGGAGTTGTGCACATTAGAGATACTACCCTTCAGGTGTGAGCCTATCATCTTGTGGACGGAAACTGTTAGGAGTAGAACATATCATTTACCATGGAGTTTGTAAGTTTGAAGTACTAAGTAAGTTGTATTAGATTGGTAACTTCCCTTTGAATGTATGTTGTTAGTAGAAATCTATAAAAATAAATAAGTATAATTGCTGTTGGATGTATTTCGTGTCTTTTATTTGTGCATTTAGTGGGGTCACTACATGTCAGTTCGTATTTATTTTCTACCTCACTTGTCCTTCTTTGATATGATCTCTAATTACCTTTTTTAATATTGGGTTGCGAAGTACTAAGTAGGTTTTATCAGATTGGTAGACTTCCCTTTGAATGTATGTTGCTAGTAGAAAACTATAAAAAAAAAATGTATGTTGTATGTAACTTCTATCTCACTTGCCCTTCCTTGATATGATCTCTAATGACCTTTATTATTTTGTGTTGCTGCTTGAATGACCCTCCATTGCAGGTGCTCTCAGCTCTAGGTAACATAAGATCAAATGCTAAAGAAGTGTCATATTCATACAGCACATAGAAAGTTGTCATCTGTATAGTTGTGTGGAAGGTAGTATTATAGCAATACTCCGCAAAAACAACCATTTGACCCATGGTTGGTATTGATTGGTGGCATGCATCTCAAATATCCCTCGACCAACTTATTTGCTATCTTGGTCTACCCATATGTCTAAGGGTGATAGCTTGTAATTGACATCAATTCTATAACCACTAGCTATCTGATACACTAACTGTGAATAAGGGGAACCGTGAAGTCTAAAGACCTCTTGAAAATACACATTTACCACCTATTAACTATACACTTGGCACTTGACAGCCATTCAAAACATGTGTGCTTACTTTGTTAGTCAATCTTACCACTACCAAAATACCTTCCTTTCCTCTAGCAGAAGGCAACCCAGTAATGAAATCCATGGATATTGATGACTGCTTCCTTTAGGAGTAGGGGGAGGTGGTAACAAACCTGTTTAGATATGGTTGTTTAAACAAAAAAACCTACACCATGTAAGTCAACCCACTCATCCATCTCCATGATTCCATCCTACAAATGTGATGTAAAAGGATATTTGCTGCACTCAGCTGTAGTCTTCGCATCAAATCTATTACCATCCCATAAATAACATGACAAATATGCACCCACGATATTGCGTTGGCTGCTGAAATCACTCCTACACCATATGTACTCAATCTTGAAATTGTAAGAATGAATCTCTCTCACCCACTTGTTGGTCAAATCCTTCTATGTTTTGAAGTAATTGAAACCATAGAAGCAATAGTCTGGAATAAATCGCGATCAGTCTTGATTAATTGCGAATTGCTGCTGGTCCTGATTTTGACCAATTTTTCCACAATTTCCTTGGGTTTAAATTGTGTTTTAATCGGAGGAAAATCACATAAATAATCGGATCCCTAAAAAGGGCTAGAAAACTATAAAATGACTGCAAAACGGTAAGAAAACGCTGCGAACATTCTATAAAGCATGCTGCACAATGTATTTACAGTATCCCTGGTCACCAAAGAGGAGAAATCGGCAGAAATCACAAGGGTTTTTTGAGGAAGCAATGCAATGCACAGTCGGAATTTGGAGGAAGAACGTGTGGCATTCTAGGAATCTAAAAAACATTTCATATTCGATATTCCATCGAAATTCTTAGTTTGTTTCAGAATTTTTATTTTGTTACAGAGATCCTTGTTGTGTTTCAGAAATTTATGGAAAATTTATCGAAATCCGTTCTTATGTTTTTAACAGAAATTTATCATTTGCATTTTTTTCTGAATGTATGAAATTTTTTATTTTTCTAAATGTTTGCAAAATTTTTATTCAATCATATAAAATTTATTTGACTGTAATTTTTAAATAATTTAGGAAATTTTAAATATGCATTTAATTTTTTAATCTAGATTATTAAAATATATTACTGCTTGTAATATACTACATTAATATATCTTAAAATATTTAAATAAATTTGCAAAAATATAAAATATAATTTATTTTATATTTTTGAAAATTTAATTATATTTTATATTTTTGAAAATTTATTTAATATTTTAAGATATATTAGAATAAATTTAATATTTTAAGATAAATTACTGTAATATACTGTAAATTTATTTTATCTTTTTGCAAATTTATTTAATATTTTAAGATATATTACTGTAATATATTGTTTATTATTGTAATATTTTTTTTGATCGGTAATGGGCCGAAGGCGAGAAGATGTACATACCCTACCCCCTATGGGATTTGAACTTGTGACCTCTCTCTCAAGAGCACAAGTTCTCCACCACTAGGCCAACTCAGGCTGTACGTTTATTATTGTAATATTTAATAATTAATATTACAGTAATTTTTTTAATATAAATGATTTAAATTAGATATTACATTAATATATCTTAAAATAAATAAATATATTTGCTTACAATATCTCTATGCTATGAAATGCCTTTAAATATATTAAAAAGTAGTTTTTGATTGTTTTTTTTGCTATATTTATGTTTTTTTTAAATCTGATTTTTCCCTGATTTTTTCCAATTTTTTCAAAAATCTTTTACTTTTGTTTTGCCGATTAATTCCCCAAATGATTAATGCTCTATGATTGAAACTATTGTAGTCAATTTCAACAACATACTTTCCCCACACTAAATACTTCCTGAATCAAGATGAAGCATGCATCACTGCCAACATCTTTGTATCATATATAAGTGAGAATGAGGTGGCACAAAGATATGGTTTTTATACAAGTTGCGAAACCAACCCACCTTGGACTATGTACCATGAATCCTACCCATACATCTCCAAGCTATCATCCAACAATTGCAATGCAAAAGGATATTCGGTGCATTCGACCGATAGTCTTTGCTTGCGATTTGTAACCTTCCTATATATAGGATGACATATAGATATGTGTGTTAATGTGTTAATTGTTGAATTACTCTTATCCCATATGCACTCAATCTCAAATTTGTAGAAATCTTGTTAACCCACTTATATTTTTTGTTGCTCAAATCCTTGTGTGTTGTAAAGTACTTAAAACTATTCTGATCATTTTGAAGTGCAAAGTTCCCATACACTAAATATTGCTTGAGATGAGATATGGTGTGCATCGCTGCCTATATATTTGGAGTGTAAATAGCAAATAATATCTGAACCTTATTCAAGTTTTGAGTCTCATAGGCAATAGGTCTACCCCTGTTGGATCAATATTGCTCAACTCCGCCCTCCTGAAGCATAATATTCCACTACAAAGGGAATGGAAAAATTTAGGTTAGAAAAAACTGGCCAATCACATATCACTTTCTTAAGCTTGTGAAAAGCCATTTGAGCTTCTCACCCCATTTGATAGCCCCTTTCTTGGTAAGCTTGCTTAGAGATATTGCTAACATCGAGAAACCTCGTACAAACTGTCTATTGTAATTGTATAGTCTCAAGAACCCTCAATTGTGTAAGTGTCTCTCATATTGAATTCCTGTACTACTTTGATCCTTTCCTAATCCACCTTCACAACCTCTAAACTGATTGTGTCCCAAATATAGTAGCTTGGTCACACCAAAATCACATTCAACCCCGTCACGTAGAGCTGGTGCTCTTATGAAATGCCCAATGTTATCTCAAGATGGTGAAGATGGTTGTCCCTTGATTGATTGTATATAAAAATTTAAAAATGTCATAAATCTTTTTATTGCTTTTTGTAAATTCTGGTGGGGAAGGGCATTTGCCTAGAGTTCCCCTGTCCTAAAGACAAGCTCGCCCTAAAAACAATAAGAATTTGGGGGAATGTGTTCTTGTGGAACATTGACAAAAATTGTAGATTTATATTATTTGAATCTAATCATGAATTTTATCAATTGACTGATTTATTCAATCTGACCATCTGGTGGCTTAGGCTTATGTACTCCACGTTGCGGTTGACGAATTAATGGATGTTGCTTAACATGTGGTGACGGTGGTCTACCTCTTCCAATCAGTATGGTATTTTACACAGGTTGTGGTAGTATTGCTGAAACCCTAGCAACCTCATGTGTGTCGTCAGATGACTGCTCTCTAATGCCCTATCATATTTGAGCTCCATCTAATGAAACAATCGTGGTCATTGCAGCATCCAAGCTCATAGGCTCAAAGCTTGTACAAATGCATGAAGGGGCTCCCTGAATTTGTAAGCAAACATATAAACTAACCTCTCATATGACAAATATTGTACCATAACTGATAGTTGTCTAAAATTGCCCATATGCATTTGGAGTGGACCTGTTTATCTCAACTAGGTGAGGTCAATGAAATACTATTGCTTGGGAATGACCTTGAATGTCTTTATCATCCGCTCCTGAACTGCCTGTATGTATGCACTGACTCATGTCCCTTAGTGCCACCAATCATATGCCACCTTAGCAAGATGAACTATTTCATAAGAAAGCTGCTCCTCTCTACTCATGGCAACAACTTGAAGTATCTCTCGAACTTATTTTAATCATATGGAACTTCATTAAACTCAGTTTCCTCTGTTGATGGGTCTTCTCTTGCCTCGCCACTGACAGTAATTGGTTAAAGACATCTCCCTCTTGAACATAACACTCGGTTCTTGACACTTATCCATCCACTGATGCATCACCTTAGTCACATCCTTCTCCTTAACACCTTGATATCTATCCTCCTGATGACCTTGAGGGTACCTACAAGCATGGTAGTTGTGATGTCTACTTAAGGATCTATGGTCCTCAAACTCTCTCCAATAGTCAGCTTCATGACATCTGTCATCTCTTGATTTCTGGGAGCCAGTTGTTGATCTCACATCACAGGCAGAATCCACTCATTCCTATCTGGAGTCATACTGAGTCATCGCTACTGATGCGGTGTCTCCTTGTCCCTGCATCCTACCCCTGTATCTGTGCCTCCAGTGCAGTGTGAATCCTGCAAGGGAATTGTCTTTGGTATTCGTGATCCCAACCTTTGGACCAAGTCCACCTTCATCTTGGCAAACTTAGTTTCCAAGGTGGCAGTCATGGTGATGGTCATGTTCTGCAGTGCCAGCAGAATCTGTATGGCTAGCCGTCCTTTGGGACAAGCAGGGGACGCCTAGGCTAGCTTTGGGGATGGCTAGCTGTCACTGGGACAGTCAGGGAACGCCTAGCCGTCCTTTGGGACAGGCAGGGGATGCCTAGGCTAGCTTTGGGGATGGCTAGCCGTCCTTTGGGGGGCCATCGCCAATGGCATGGCAGCATAAAGTCAATTTAAAAAAAAATCAAAAAAATTAAATCTGTCCTTATCCATTTTTAATTTTTCCTTTTGCCATATCCAATCTTACATATCATTGCCATATTCATAAATAGTCTGAGCAGGAAAGCATGAAATCTTAATGATCCTCAGCAGCAAGAAATCATAGTTAGTAACATTGTGCTGAAATGAAAATGTCTTGGAAGCACAGCATTGTAAACTTTGTGGTGCCATTCAAATTGAAAATGAATATCATTTTTGGTTAACTTTTCCTACCTTACAAATAACAGGAACAACTTTCTGAATTTACTTGATATTGCAATTGTACAAAAATTGTTCCCACGTTGAAGTCAAAACAGATCACTGGTTCTACTTTCAAATAATAAAAAATGGTAGTAATGCATTGTAAGTGAATTTTTGATATATAAGCGTGATAATCCTTCCCTATGTTAGGGACAGTAAAATTGAAAAATTGTTGTCATATTTTTTTATTAATTCAGGACTGATAAAATCTGTTGATTGATCCTTTAATATAATGTTCGGTGTGTTTGTCTGAATTAGAATGTTTTGCTTGAACTGTATACCTAGATTGATGATAGCTTCCTTATATTAATGTACCTGCTGATTGGTGGTACTTTACTGTTCTACTCATGTACCAAATCATGCTATATGGATCCATTTATCGCTTTTTGCAGCATCTGGGCACTGTCTTAATGTAATGCAATTTGAAATATCCAATCTCATTGAGTGCATTTGTCCATGAATGGATGATATTAAATTTTATTTCTTGATTTCCTATTAGGTTTTGTGAAATGGATTTATATTGGCAATAGAGTACAATCAAGATTTTGAGGGTTTTTGAATTGCTATCATATCACACTGTAGGTAAGTAAAGAAATGGGTGGTAACTCAAGAGTGTCTATAGACAGCACCCTTTCTTGCATGCAAGTTTTACTTATAAGGATCTTCACACCTATTCAGACTCCAGAGATTTATTTTCTTGTTCTCACCCATCAATATATATGTCATATCATGTAACTGCATTTAGCTTTGGTGCCTTTTAGTTTCTTGCTCTCACTCACCTCTATATTTGAAATATCCTTTAACCTCATCTATCTTTGGTGCCTTTCGATATTTTTTAAATTTTCCCAATTTTTTTAATAGCTGTCCCCTGCTGTCCTCCAAAAAAGAGCTCCTTCCTGCCCCCATCCCCGAAACACATCCTGCTGTCCTTGCTCTACCTTATCCCCAAAATAACATAGAAAATATATGCAACTTGCAGAGAACTGTAAAAAATATGGTCTGGACCCAGATTTTAGAATACATGACAGGAGCTAAAAATCAAAATTTTGAATACCCAGAAAGTATATTTTTCTGCCAACAAAATGATGTAGAAAATACACTGTTTTACTAACTGTTTCTGATGATTGACGTGGCCAAATTTTAGGGGAACTTGTGGTGGTGGTTTTTGTGCCCTTTCAAACTGATTCTGTACAACTGTGCTCTGAATCAGCAAGAAAATATTCTGGTCTGCAAATGTGGTATATGCAGATCTGATATATATTTTGGGTCAAATTGATTGGGATTTCTTTCAGCTGGAAATCTTTCATCAAACACAGTATAGAAACCCCAGATCTGCTATCCCAGAACTCTCACAAGTTGGCAGGAAATCAGCTCTGATACCACTGTAAAGCTCTTTAGTAAATAATGCAGAAAGAAAAGATGGAAGAATTTGACTGGAAATAGAAGACACAATTTTCTGCAGAAATGACAGCTACAAGCAAGTATGAGGACAAATGACTTGGAAATAAAACCAAGAAGATTACTGTCCTCTTGAAACCAGAGGTGGGTGCATGCCCAACCTCTCTAAATTGTGATAGAAGTTTGTACAAATGCCCAACCTGAGTTCTGCCTCCCCTCTCTTTTTGTTTATTTATAATATTTAATTTGTGGCTTCAATATTTAACGAGTCAACTTAATTATTACTCTAAAGTCACATTAATAATAATTAAGTGACATATTATTCACTAATGGTTCCTCGAGCATATAAAAACTCAAACTTTGACTTCCTAAGATCACATAGGTACTTTATTGTGCAGATGCCTCTTTATTAGTACTGAAAAAAAAAAAAAATTTCATTGACACAAATGTAAAATTACTAAAGGCTAAAATACACAAAACAAGAACATTGCTTTGATTTCATGAGAGTTTAATTTAAACCACAACAGTTAAGTTTTTTGTTAGAGAAATGTCTTTTTGGGAGTCTGTCAAAAATCTTATTATTTGGATAGCGTTTGATATACTCTTTTTCTTAAGTCTCTGTTTGATGAATCATTTAAAAAAGATGCTTTCTTTTTGGGTCTAATAATTAAAGAACCTTCTGCTTGTAGTACAGATGCACAGTGAAGTCACCCAGCCAATCTGCCATGGACACCTTGATTCATAAAGGTAAAGCTGCAAGGAAGCCACTGGTTGTAGCAGGCTGTGTTCCTCAAGGAAGTAGAAACTTGAAGGAGCTAGATGGTGTAAGTGTAATTGGAGTGCAACAAATTGATCACATAGTGGAGGTGGTTGAAGAGACATTGAAGGGCCATGAAGTCAGGCTTTTGAAAAGGAGTACACTGCCAGCTCTTAATCTTCCAAAAGTATGTCATGAGTGTAATTTTCGACACATACTATTCGAATATGTTCATTTGTATCTTTCATAGATGGAATTTGTTATTTGAAGCTAAGCATTTCTTAGGAGTGGTTTTTTTGTTGTTGATTAATGATGATATCCAAAATTATCCGAAATAATGACGAATAAACAGAACATGCTGTCCTTAACTTTCATAATACGATTCCCACATTGATAAGGTTTTCTATCAAATATTTTGCCAGGTAAGAAAGAATAAATTTGTAGAAATCCTTCCAATAAATGTGGGCTGTCTAGGTGCTTGCACTTACTGCAAGACTAAACATGCTCGTGGGCATCTTGGGAGTTATACTGTGGATACTCTTGTAAGTTTCAATCCTTATGATTATATATTAGTTTTTCTGGTGGTGAGCATTTTCTAATGCAGCTCCTAAGGATATTTATTTCATGAGATGGTTTTTAAATTTTTGAATATGATGATGCAAAGGAGATTGGTTGTTGAACTTTATGAAGTAACGAATGCAGGTTTTTGCTTTCTAATAAATTATTTACAGAACTGTTATACTAGATACCGTTCAGAAATTTCAAGGTTGTAAATGCAGGTTAACCGTGTCAAAACTGTTATTGCTGAAGGAGTTAAGGAGATATGGCTGAGCAGTGAAGACACAGGAGCTTATGGTTAGTTTCTTTTGCAACAACATCAATTTTAAAACACCAAAAAGGTCTTTGATTTTTGATATTTGTATGTGTTTGGGTTTTTAAATGTAGAAAGATATTAAGAGCTACTTGACATGAAGGATCCGGAATTGAACATTGGGAAGAGAACTTGAAGAATACATAATATTCTTGTTTGTGAAAGTTACAATTTTTAGAGTGACCATTCTCATACTTGAGTGAGAAATTGCAGACTTTCAACTATTTCATTAGTGTCAGGACCTATGCCAAGTCTAGCTTTTGTTTACAAATCTTATTTACATTATGTTAGTATAATTGGAGATTGCTTTTATAAAGTACAAAAGCGAATCTGTGTATCAATGCAGGCCGAGATATCAAAGTAAATTTGCCTATTCTCTTGAAAGCACTTGTGGCTGAGCTTCCTTCTGATAGGAGTACAATGCTTCGAATTGGCATGACAAATCCCCCTTATATTCTTGAGCACTTGGAAGAAATTGCTGATATACTGCAGCACCCATGTGTTTATTCTTTTCTTCATGTGCCAGTGCAGTCGGGAAGTGACACTGTTTTGAATGTAAGTATTGCTTCTACTAGCAGGAAACATTAATGGTTCTGAATGGGATGGATATGCTTAAGGGAAATTCATGCTTCTGAATGCATATGAGAATTTATCGATTATTGTTGAAGAACAAAACAACTTTATAGTTTGAATAAGTGATATATTTTATTTAAACTGATTGTCTGAGCTGAGTAATCATGTTTTGAATTCCAGGTCATGAAGCGTGAGTACACAGTTAGTGAATTCAAACATGTGGTTGACACATTGATGCGAATTGTGCCAGACATGCAGATAGCAACTGATGTTATATGTGGATTTCCAGGTTTAGTATATATTTTTATTTGCAGCCATTTTTAGATTATGTCTTTTAAATTGGCCTAATTTTATGAGATTTTGATTTTCCATTTAAATCATAAGCATTTGGATTTTGTTTAAACCAAAAAGCTAATTTTCTTGCTATTTCTTGCATTTTATTTGAGTAGAGATTGACAAAGCACATGCCTATTTATAGTGAAATTTAGATTGCGTGATATAAGAGAATATACATAAAGAAACTAATCTTTATCTCTCGAGATTAAGATCTATGCAGGGGATCTGTTAGGAGACCATATATCAGAATAAATATGCCATGAAAAAAACTAAATACAGATTAAAATAAAATGGACACTGTTATGTTGAATGGGTGAGCTCAAGTGGTAAAACATCGGGTATTTTATTTTGGAGTCCCAGGTTCAAATCCCCAGGAGACATGACTGAGTGTTGAAGCTGGGTAAAATACTGCATCCAACTTGCTGGGTGTACTGTACCCCAAAGGATGAGGCGAGGCGCAAGTCTTGGGTGAATTTGAGGGAAGAGAGACAACCTGGTCATGGCATCTAAGCCAAACCTTATTTTGTAAGGGGAGTTTGCCAAAAAAAATAGGACAGGTTAATGACTCTGAAAGTCAAATTGTTGTTCGAAGATTTTTAAAGATAACCCCAAGTGTCCAAGAAAGTGGCTTGTTAAGTAAATGATGTTATTAGCATTGTTATAGAGAGTTACTGAGTATCCACAAAAGATTAGCAATGGAGTTATGACATTGATATAGTCCAGGATGCTAAATGGTGGATTGCATGTGTATCCTAAGAAGTGCAATCCTGGTTTTTATTCAAGTATTGTAGTAATCTCAGTAGCAGAGAAAATAATGATGAATTAAGTTACAGGATGCCTCTTGGTAACGAGAAGTTCTTAATACTTTCTAACACAGCCCGTTTATTCAAATATGTTTGATCCTTAGAGCTAGTCAGTCATTTAGTTTTACAATAGATTGTTTCATATCAAATTACCTTTACATAGAGAAGAAAATGACACACAATATTTAGTACTCAGATTATAATATCAAATGAAAATGCTTATTGTGTATTATAAATGAAAATACATGCATCTTTCAGAATATAATTTTGAATTATGCAGTATAATAGCTCCAAAACTTTAAGCATGTCTCCAATGTTAAGGCAATGTCATCTGGCATTTGTTTTGATTTTCCAAATAATCTGTAGCTCATAAATATTTGAAGTTTGCCATGAGAAGTGTTTTCCAATATTATAGTAGTTATGTGATTGTGAAAACCACAGAAAGTTACAAACAGTAGTCATTATGGGATCATGAAAAGAACTCATAGAAATTGACAACCACCAAAGTTATAGTTTTGCAGGAATATTATAACTCGAGGGGCTATGATTTGGACTAACTGTTTCTATTTATATTAACAAATTTTCCCAACTACACTGCGATCGCTAGTTTTAATAATGCATGAAACTTCTTACTTTTTGGATTTATTCAGATCCTTCTGTCTGGGGTGTTTTTGGTGAAACCTATTGTCTCCAATGATATTTCATGTGGTTTGCTTAACATTTCAAGTTGTTTTTTTATCATGGTGTAAATATCTTGCATGTTGTGCTGGAAATTGACAATATTAGAGTTTTAGGATACAGAATATCCAACTCTTGGGAGGAGTCGCTTGTAGGCACATTATGCTTTGGAATGGGCTATTTTGATGGTCGAATGGTTATGAAATTTATAATACAATCATCTTTTGTATTTGATCAAGTGACTGGTTTATTACATATAACCTTCACTTTACTGCAGAGGACACGGTCAGATACTCGGATAGAAGTCCATTCCTTTTGTGTCTGGAGGATCAGTATCAACACCTTTGTGTGGCTATACATTGTTTAGTGAAATCATGAAATACATCTTCATTAGGAATACCGATGGTGCATGTAATCTTTCTTATCCTTTCATTTGCTCTTTGAATCCCATAAAATTGATGTTGGGAGTGGCCTCTCTTTTTTTAAAAGATGCTTGGATGTGAGATTGTAGGGTGTACAATGACCATACTACACTGCTAAAATTGCTTTTAAAAGGTTATAGACTTCTAGTTGACCTATTGTTTGATGCAGTTTGCTACACTTGTCAAGTCATCCTTAAACATGGTGCAAAAGTGTTGCATGTTATGTAAACATACTGCAAAATATAATCCAGCAAATAACAATTTTTGTCAAAATATTTAATATAAATGCACATTAAAATGTCTTAACTTTCCAAAGATAATAACAAAGTGCGTAAGTGAACTATGTAGCAATACACTTTAGCATGTCTCAACCATAGTTTGAAAACCTGGACTTTACAAACACTTGGTAGACCTAAACTCGACAAAACTTGACAACTCAAATAAATATTTAAATTTCTTAAAAACATAAATTTAAGCAAACTATAGTTACAAAATGTATCAAGTGAGATTTTAAAATGTTGGGAAGTATTTTTTTTGTAGATTTGAATTCCAAAAGAGTACAATATAGCATCATCATTCGAATACAACTATGGCTAGATGGTAAATATGATAAGTATTTTGTATTATGATGATTGTTATTGAAAAACATCATCGAAAATTGCATATCCATGCAAGTTACAACAATCAACAATTTCGTTTGCTCTACTTCAGTGAAAAATTGTGCCCTACTCCTTGCTATCAACTATGGTTCTACTTTTGTACAGGAGGCCTGCAACTCCACCTTAGAACTAGATGACAATGATTCCTCCTTTGTGTTAGGGTTTAGGCAGATTGGAGCAATAAACAATATTAAATATGATGCAGAATAAAAGGGGCAAAAATAACAAATCACAATAACACACAGATTTAATGTGGTTCGTCTAATGCGGGTTGCATCCACAAACAAACAATCATCCACTTTCATTTTATTATCTAGCGAAGAGCAAATTGCAATTTGATGTTTTTTCACATTGCACGACCACTTATCAAGCCCTTTTTGTCGGTTTACAAAGGTCGGTTTACATGCCAAAACAACAGCCGGCTCCTTTTTTAAATAATGGGCAATTTTTGTTTTGGGGGTGCTGCCCCCAATAGCCACCGTTGAAGGTGTTGCCCCCAAATCCATATTGTGGGCTCCTGTAATGTCCCCTTTCTGGATTTACCATAATTCAGCCCTGGGACATCAATTTTAAACTGAAATAAGAATTGTAATATACTAATTAACATAACTTAATATAAACTTAATATATTTCATTATAATGTTGAATTTAAAATTTAAAAATAATTTAGAGAGTAGAACTTATCTTGGTAGATTCCTTTAGTTTGTGCTGATCCTAAATATGGTAATATGTCTCCTCAAAATCTGATCATAAATGTGGCTATGACTTCTCAACCTTTTTGCTCTACATCATTGTGTCGTATATTCTTCCCTTACAAGTTGTGACACTATAATCAGTAATGAAGTATTGTGTCTTTTTCTAAATTTCACCGTCTTTTCCTAAATTTCACCATCTTATATAAACATAAACATAATCACATCTCTGACTAATCGTGGCTTTTTATTAGTTTGATAAACTGCATCTCTTTACTATTAGTAAGACTATTTCTGCTATATCTGATATTAGTTGTGCTAGGTGATCTGGATATTCAATCTGACACTGGCCTTCATCTGATTTAATATTGGAGAATATGCTGCGAATGTCTTTCCATCACCTGGAGTGATTTATTGTTATTTCTGATTTACACTTGAGTATAAGCAAGTATATATGTATGATGCTAACTTCTCCTAACAATGAATTCCTATTTTTCCATTCAATCCATAATATATATATCTTGTAACCTGAATGGCTGCATCTCTTGACTATAAGAGACATTTATTTCCCTAATCGTGACTCTTCACACAGATCGCATCTGATAATGATTATTGTATTCCCTTAATCATGATCGATATCATCATTTAGATGGAAATCGATGATACATACTTAACGATTATTAATTTAGTCTTGACTATATACTTATCATTATCGTAGCTGTGTTTAAACACTTCATTATTATAACGATTCAAGTTGAGGATTCGTTGTTTGCCCTTAATCTATAATACCTGCGTGGGTATTACGTTCTGGTTCAATTTGATCATATCCAATTCTTGGAAGCATTGTTATCACTGATTCTCCTTAATCATTATTTTGAGTCCTAATCGATCTTCATACTAGGTGTCGGTTTGCCTCCTTGTGTGTAATAGCTTAATTGCCATTCAATATAGAATCACTGTTCCCTTGGTAGACTCTTTCTTTATATACAATCTCTACATAGCTGATTGTATTGCCAAGTATGAAGATTATGTCTTAATATGATTAATGGCATTAATACTGTATTTGCCCTCACATAATATCAGAATCTCTTTAGAAATTATCGCAGACTATGGTCAAAGGAATTGGCCCCCTTAAAACAGTATTTGTGTAGCATATCTTTTGTATAATGGGTCGTTCATGAGCCTTAGGCATTACACCCCATCTTTCCTCTTTGCTACGTAGTTTCCCTTGTATGTTTTTGTTGCAAAGGCAGACAAATCTGACATGTGTCAGATTTGGTCTGTCACTGTGTTTCTTTAATAATTATTTAATAGTAATTAATATTGATTGCAAATTAATATTTTATTTAATAATTGGTTATTAGAAAGATAAATGGTATTTAATTGTTGTTTGTAACTAGGTAAAAATGGGTTCGGATTGCCTTAAGGCAACATCTGAACCCATATAGGACTGGGTCCTATCCTAAAGGGGTAACGTGCCCCCAAGTTGAGCTCAGCCCTATACCTCCACACCACCCTAAATACTCCACACCACAATAAATAAATTGGCGCCAAAAGAGGGAGGCCGGCTTGGATTTAATAAAGGCTAAGGACTCGTATAAATAAAGGTTAAATTGCAAATGCAAATACAATTCAGTTATCCATGAAATCAGCGAATTAGCTCTGCAAACAAGAGTTGCGAAATCACCAAAGAAGGTTGTGCGAATTTGTCCAAGGATTGGGCGAACTTATTCAAGAGGATATAGGGCATTTTGGTGCAGTCTTGAAGCATGCAAAAAGGGCAGATCTGATATATAAAGATCAGATTCAGAAAAACAAGCTAAGTATTGTATTTGTGCAATAAGAGTGAATACATTATCTGACCTGTGGGTCTTTAATGCTGGGTTTTTCCTCCTTGGAGGTTTTCCCAGGGTATTTGTGTTTGTCTCTTGGTTCCTTGTTTCATTCTTGAATTTACTTGATTATAGTTTACTAAATTACAAATCTGATTAATAAACTAGGGCATGATTAAATGTTACAAATCTGATTACTGATCTAGGGCACAAATTTAACATGGTATCAGAGCTAAGGTTATACTAACCCTCAGATTTCAGTAAGCTCTTACCTTCAGGTTGTTGTTTGTCTTTTATTAAGATAATGACAGGGGTGAAGTTAGAGGGCATCACCGGGTCCTCATCGAGGAGTCATTCTTTAATTCATTAAAGATTGTGGAGATTTGAGTGAAGAATCAAAGAAGGAATTAACTGATATTTCTCCTTTCAGATTTTCAAATCTCTGGAATGCAAAGTGTATACTGTGGAGTTATTACCTTATTCAGACCTTCAGAGTTGTTGATTTTCAGAATTGGTCTAAACCCTAGATTGGTATATATTTCATGATTCTTAACCCTTGATGTGATCCGATCCAATTTTAATAATGATTGAATCTTTGATGGTATGGTAGATTTATTTTGCTACTAGACATGCAACTACTATTTTGTATTGCTAACAAAATCAGTTGTATTCCCACCAATCTTCAAACCCTAGCTAATTGTGCTATGGCACATCAAGAGGAGATTGCGAATTATGGCCTTTTGAAGATAGACTGCAAAGATAGTTTCTTCTGGGGAAGCTTTCGGTTCCAGTGTCAGTGATATCTAAACATCAATAGGTGTATTTTTCTTAATTCTTTATTAACTTTGTGATGAGAGACTTTATGATAATTGAAGGTTAAGTATTCCTGTTGAATAACTTTGTCAATTTGTTTATATGGGGTTTCTTTGTCAAGTTGTAATAATAAGGGTTTCATTATCAATATTTGCTTGTTATGGGTTTGTGCTTACATAGTTTTGTAAAAACCCCTGTTGGGTTGTGTGAAAGGAAAATGATATTCTCTTTGAATTAACCCATGTTGGGCCAATCATGTTTTGAGGTTCCCTGTGTCAGGTGTTTATCCTTGTAG
The DNA here is from genome assembly GCF_030272615.1 of Cryptomeria japonica. Taxonomy (NCBI): domain Eukaryota; kingdom Viridiplantae; phylum Streptophyta; class Pinopsida; order Cupressales; family Cupressaceae; genus Cryptomeria; species Cryptomeria japonica. The sequence continues at coordinate 542,232,039 of NC_081415.1, forward strand.
GTCTATAAGCAAGTTTGTGCCTGTGTTATCCCAAGTTACCATCTTTATATCATCCCTGTTGCATTCAAGCTCATGTCATTAAATGTTGTGACAAATGCAGTTTTATTATGTGTTAGTTATCTGTTAAAATAACTGCATGACAGGTTGCTTTCAGTTAATTGGTTATGATGATGCTCTTTCCTACATAGTAGAAGTTAGAATGTATTGTTGTAAATAGCATATGTAGGAAGAGTGAAAGATGATCAAGTCAGTGGTCTCCTTCTGTGATTAGCGTTGAGATCTCTTCAGGCTGAGGTAAGCATTTTACTCATTAACTTCTTCTACTTCCACCAAAGCTAAATATAATTAGGATCTTGTTCAGCAAAGTATGAAGATTCTGTTCTACTTGATATTTATCAATCATATGTATGTAGTCATACTATATCTTGTGATTGGGTTTCTAAGAAATCTCAATTTCAGTTGTTTAGTTTGAAAGATGATTTGGCTTATGTGTTTTGCTTGCTTGAATAAGTATATAAGGATCCTTTCAGGCATGGTTATTTGGATGGGAACTAGGTTGTATCTCAGCCTCTTGGGGTTAAAGATGAAGGTTTTCTGAAAATTCACCTTGCAGAAGGTGAAATTAAGAGAAAAGCAAGTAGCATCTTCAGTGTTATATTATTTCTGATTCCTTTATTGATTTTTATTTGATTAAGGATTAAGAGGGAGTCCTATCTTCAATAAAGACTTAGTATTTAAAGAATTGACAATCATTTGTTAAGTCTAGGGTTTTGTAAAGTTCTAACTTCCTTTCTTAAAGTATTTTGGTTTTTGATGTGATGATTTAACTCTATTCTCATTCTTTGGAATATAAGGAATAATTAGCGCAAGGATCTAAATTTATTGTCTTCTAGGATTAGAAATATGTCAAGTATCTAACCAAATTATTCCAAGTCAAGTATACTTTTGATATTTAGAATAATGGATTGTAAACCTTTATGAAAAATAACATAAAGATTGAGGATGTCTGTAGCAAAGTCTGATTTTGCAGATTCATCTGAAGACAAGCAACTGATTGGTGGATGCCTCAGCTAATTCATGATCAAGGTTGAAGCATGTTGTTGCTGCCAAGCATATCTTGTTGCATTTTGAAAATCTCAAATGATTGTGAGCAGAAGACTGTAATCACCTCAGAAGGCTAACTCAGATTCTGAAGTGTCTCAGATAAGGGAAGTCACTTCAATCTCTTGTTGTAACTTGGATACCCTATGATCTCTTAGGACTATAGCAAAACAGTCCTCAGTCACACTGAGTACTGCTGAAGCTGAATTCATTGGAGCATGAACTGTATCAAGGAAATTGTGTGGTTTTTCAAATTCTTGTTGAATGCTTTCTTATAATTATTTATTATCAAAGTCGTATAGAGATACCAGAAAATTCAGTGTCTTATGGCAGGATAATCTTGTGTTGCAAATGTTCTCACCAAGTCTTTTGAAGCTTGAGTACTTCAGAAGATAGACTTGGAGCTGTGAAGAACACCGCCTTGATTGAGAAGGAGTCTCAACCTCAATGATGCGTTGTGTTTCATCAACTACCCTCTGCGGCTAATGTAAGGTGGTAGTGTAATCTTCTCAAGGAGAAGAGTAATTGTTACCATCCTCTTCGGGCAATGTAAGATGGTAGAAAAGATGGATTTTCATCCTATGCTTGTGTGCTGGATGGAAAGTGTACTAGATAGAAGATTATGTTTATTCATTCTTTGCTTGTGTGCAAAATGGAGGACTATGGCTTATGTAACTTCATTCTATGCTTGTGAGCAAGATGAAAGATTATGATTTTTTGATGTTACATTTTTCTTTGGGAGAAGATTGAGGTAAAGGTAATGCATTCTTCTCTGGGAGAAGATTAAGGAGAATACTCGTGTGCAAATAAAGTTGGTGCTGCAATCTTCTCTGAGAGAAGATTGAAATGGAAGCTCTTTATCATTCTTAGTAGGCAATGAATGGTGTATATGCGTGATAGATATCATGAAAAGAGTCTATGATGAGCATATATATACTTGTGTTTGTATTCATGTCTTGCAGGTGTACATGATAAAGTTCAGGATTCATCCTCTACAAGCAAGGCAAGATGAATATTATAAAAGGATCCATGATGAGTTACCATTATGTGATTTGGTTACTTATCACTTATGGTTACTGGCTACTTGTTGTGATCCTCTCTAATGAGTGCTGGCTGAGTTCAGATTATAGATTGCACAATGAATGTATCAGGAAAAGTACTTCGGGTATCTGCTTCAACTTGGGCTCTGCAGTGATCTCTTGGGTATGTAGAAAGCAATCTTCCGTAGCATTGAACACTGCAGAAGCTGAGTACATTGCAGCATCTGTTGCAACCAGAGAAGTAGTGTGGCTTCGCAAACTCGTTGGATTATTTGGTCAAGCTAGTGGTCCTACCACCATTCATTGTGATAATCAAAGATGTATAAAGATGTCCGTAAATCCTGTGTTCCATGACCGGTCCAAACATGTGGAAACACTATCACTTCATTCGGGATATGGTGCAAAGAGGCACCATTCAACTAAAGTACATTAGCACGGATGAATAAGTTGCGGACATCCTTACCAAACCCTTATCCAGAGTGAAGTTCGAATACTTCAGAGATAGACTTGGTATTGTGGAAAACGGAACTCTGATTGAGAGGGACCTCGAATCTCAGTGACTCTATCTGCAGCACTTTGATCATTCTTTGCTTGTGTGCAAGAATGAATTGTGTCCAATCTATGCTTGTGTGCTAGATGGAAAATTGTAATTATGTAAAGACCCATTTGTGTATTACACTTTCTATGCTTGTGTGCTAGAACCATCCTATGCTTGTGTGCTAGGTGGAAGATGTAATTCTATGCTTGTGTGCTAGATGGAACTCTAAAGGTTCAGATTATGTATTCTCTTCTTCCCTAGTTAAGAGGGAGTGTTGTTTGTAACTAGGTAAAAATGGGTTCGGATTGCCTTGAGGCAACATCCGAACCCATATAGGACTGGGTCCTATCCTAAAGGGGTAACGTGCCCCCAAGTTGAGCCCAGCCCTATACCTCCACGCCACCCTAAATACTCCACGCCACAATAAATAAATTGGCGCCAAAAGAGGGAGGCCGACTTGGATTTAATAAAGGCTAAGGACTCATATAAATAAAGGTTAAATTGCAAATGCAAATACAATTCAGTTATCCATGAAATCAGCGAATTAGCTCTGCAAACAAGAGGTGCGAAATCACCAAAGAAGGTTGTGCGAATTTGTCCAAGGATTGGGCGAACTTATTCAAGAGGATATAGGGCATTTTGGTGCAGTCTTGAAGCATGCAAAAAGGGCAGATTTGATATATAAAGATCAGATTCAGAAAAGCAAGCTAAGTATTGTATTTGTGCAATAAGAGTGAATACATAATCTGACCTGTGGGTCTTTAATGCTGGGTTTTTCCTCCTTGGAGGTTTTCCCAGGTTATTTGTGTTTGTCTCTTGGTTCCTTGTTTCATTCTTGAATTTACTTGATCATAGTTTACTAAATTACAAATCTGATTAATAAACCAGTACATGATTAAATGTTACAAATCTGATTACTGATCTAGGGCACGAATTTAACATTAATAATTTATTATTATAGAGATAAATGGTATTTAATAATTTATTATTATAAAGATAAATGGTTATTAATTAATAATATAGCTGATAGAAATAAATGGATGATTAATCAGTACTAACTACATGTATTGATATTTAATTTAATTTAATTTTTATGTTTATTCTTTTGTATTTTAATTTTATTATTATTATTTATTATTAAATTATATTTCAAAGTGGAGACATCACAGTCTCCCCTCCTTGGAGATGCTTGCCCTCAAGCATCTTAAATTTATCATGAATGTCCTTGACTTGAACCCTTAGTGAAGATTTGTAGGGATAACCTGTAGTTACATTATGAACCACATATGCAAAGATAAACATATATATATATGTTCCTTTGTAAGAATTAAACAACTACATCATCAATAATATAAGCATGTTAGACTTTGGGAGGAAGAGAGGGGATGGGTTTGCTAAGAGCCATTTTCCCATCAAGGCCTCATTTCCTTAAGCACTTGCCATCTTGTGAAGTTGGGGGGAGAATGTCAATACTTTGTTGCATCTCAGGCCCACAACATAGGATCTGTGAAGCTGGGGGGAGAACGTCAACTCTTTGTCGCATCTCAGGCCCACAACACAAGATCTGTGAAGCTGGGGGGAGAATGTCAACTCTTTGTCGTATCTCAGGCTCACAATACAAGATCTGTGAAGTTGGGGGGAAAATGTCAACTCTTTGTTGCATCTCAGGCCCACAACACAAGATCTGTGAAGCTGGGGGGAGAATGTCAACCTTTGTTGCATCTCAAGCCCACAACGCAAGATTTGTGAAGCTGGGGGGAGAATGCCAACATTTTGTTGCATCTCAAGCCCACAACACAAGATGGGTTTCATACTATAAATCTTTGTGCATTTCCTTTTGCCATTTTATGAAATTGGGGGGAGAATGTAGCCAGGTTAAATGACTCTATACGAGCCCCTCGGAACCTCTTAGCTCACTCTCAAGCCCACTCCACAATATGGATTTCATGTGTGCATCTGATTACAACAGAAATCTTGCTTTTCTTTGTCTCCTCCACCTGTGCTAGTTTCAATTTTGGGGCTTGCAAAGAAGCATGGTGTTATGAATTATCGCTAAATTGGAATTGATCCCTCTGCTCTGGTTTCCCTTTTTTTTCAGCAATTATAAAATTCCCATGAGTGCATGTTGGATTCGTGACTCTTGCAAAGTGTGTCTTCTTTGTTTTTGAAGGGATTTAAGTATATTTTTCATTTGCTGAGTTGCTGAATCCTAGTCAAAATTGTGTATACTGTGTTTTTGTGAGTCATGAGTTATTGAAATATTGTCTCTAGCTTCCTAAAGAATGTACAAAGGCACATCGGAAAATCTTTACCTCCCAGAGACAGGAAGAAAGTGTATAGAAGAATGGTAATGGCATGACAAAGACAATTTAATAAGAATGGTAAGTAGTATCCAAGGCTTCAGGCTCCAGTAAGTTTGGTTGACTTGTGATGAAGAAGAATGTTCCCACGCCCTCAAAATGCTAAGAGCCCCATAATCTAGAGTAAAAGGAAAACATGAAGTTTTAATCCAAGAATTGAAGAAGTACTTTGGTATGAGAAAGGTTTTGTGGGGTTTAGTAGATTTCCAAAGTCACAAATGGTGGAAACTACATGTATATTTTCCAAAGGTTTGAAAGCTTTGCATTTGAGGGACACAGTGATTTATTCCAAAGAATAACACAAAATTCCAGATGGCTTTAAAATGGGATGATGTCAGAATACTCAAGAAAGCTTCACCAAATGTCCAAACAAGCTCCTTAATGAAGCAGATATGACCATTTTTTCAGAAGTAAAACCTCTGGAGATCAAATGAAGTGCGTGCCTAAATTCATGCGATGTGTTCTGTATTGGATTCTTTATGAATGCCACAAAGTTTAAAAGTAGCTGTATATGTGGCATCTCTTATGTTCTCTGATTTAAATTTATAGTTTACAATTTCATTTTTAATTGAGATGCATGACAAAAGGAGTTTCACAGAAGTTATTAAAATTGTTGAAGAAGTATATAGTGATATGTATTTTAGGGGATCTTGACAAGTTTAGAATTCTCACATTAAGTGGTGGCTAAATGTCAATTACAATTATTGGGAGTTGTTGAAGTATACAACAATATGTATTTTAGGTGGTCTTCACGAGTTCTAATAGAATATTAAAATAACGGTAATTTTAGTATTAATGCTCAATAGTGTATATTCTATTTTAGTCAGATCGTCTTCGATCTTCTTGGCAGTTTTCTTATTAAAAACTTGCTATTCTTGTAAATATCCTTGTATTATTTATGAGCGTCTTGCTCATTCTGATATTGAATCAATTCTTTGAAATCCATTGCGTGTCTCGCATTGTTTTTAAGTTCAACAATGTCAAATTGAGTTTTCTGGTTAAATCTTTAATAGAAAATGTGATCAGTTGCAAATGAAGCTGCAAAATTTTATTCAGATAATATTGTCCTTTTTCTTCATTCAAAACGTCTCATATTTATAGGATTTTTCATATCCTATTATTTAGGAAACAATATTTCCAAATAGACCGAGTTGTTTTAACAACTCAACTTACGACCACTAATAAAACAACCTATTAAACAAATTATATGACTAATAATAATATTAAGTTGTTTCTCAACAACTTAATATTAATATCACACATTAATCAACACCCCCCTAAATATTTTATGCTTAATTATTTATGCATTGTATGATGCATTATTACCACCTATGTGAACACTAATTCCCAACACTCCCCCTTAGTGTGAACATGGGGTGAGAGTACATTGATGACCACACAGTAGCTCACCAAACACTATAAAGATAAGAGTAGGGACACACACATCTACTCATGTCAAGCAATAGTGGAACTAGCCTCACTACGCTTAGTGCTTTCATCCAAGGATAGGGACAGACACATCTATTCATGGATCCAAGGATAGGGACGGACATGTCTATCCAAGGTCTTACATCAGTTTTGGATAGGGACAAACACATCTTACCCAAACAAGGTCATGAACAGGGACATACACTTCTGCTCACAACAATTATGATTGGGGACAAACACATCCAATCATAATCACCAACTCTTGTGATTGGGAACAAACACATCCAGTCAGCTTGTGAATGGGGACAAACACATCCATTCACAAACAACCAACAATAGTGATTGGGGACAAACACATCCAACGACTTACATCATCTTGTGAATGGGGATAAACACATCCATCCACAACTTACAAAGCTTGAGAAGCAAGTCTTTGTTGTCGCGTATGCAACCACCATTTGAGATCATTGGCACTCTAATCACAGATGATATGAGACGGTTGCCGCTGCCACCGAGAAACCGATCTTGGCTTTAGTCATTTTGGCACAAGTTGTTTTGTCACTAATGCAGTTTCACGACCCCATCGCTAGTGACTGACGAGAGCTCGCTAGATGTCCTCCAGCCTCCGGTGCCTCCATCCTCTAGTTGATTTGCTACTTGATTAGCAAATTTGGCTTTTGTGGCTCATTTTGTTAGTTATGAGAAAAGAATCCTCCCCTTGGTGTGAACTTCTTAGGAGTGTTGGGTACCATCGATCATGCACTCCAATTGAGATAGTTTTCATTTTTTTTTTTTTGACAGTTTGAATTTTTGGCATACATTCTTTTGATGACATGATAATTCATGACTCATACATAGAAGAGGAAAAAATGGACCCTATTCTAAAAACGACACAACTTGACTTGATACACAATATCTCTATAAATACTAATAAGATATCTTGCAAAAAAATAAAAAATCACTAATTTAAATGACTCAATTCAATACTAATTGACTTAATTACAAAGACACAACTTGACACCTAAGCCTAATACAAAAAATTCTTAATATTCGGATCAATACAAGTATTTGATTAATGTCCCTATTACCAATTAATCATTGAACACTCTGTTCATCCAAATCATATAATACTGACTATACTGTTATCAATCCAAGTCAATAGACATAACAGTTAAAGAAGCCAAAGGTAGATTGATAACCTGAGACTTTGAAATACTCATAACTTTCATAATTGTTCTATTTTCCACAGTTCGGATGTGCTCTTAATAAATGGATTCACTTAAATGTCCTTTGACAAATACCTTGTAACTATCTGTCATTTGAGTTCATGGGAGACAAGTGTATATCGAACGGAAACTAAGCATGGGCAAATGGAGGTTGTGGCTCCCTCTGCATTGACTGAATATTTTCAACCAGAATTGGGCTTTGGTCTTGTGTTCTAGACGTTATGCTAAATTGCTCCAGTACCTATTAAGCAAATCAATTCAATATCTTGTCATCTCCGTGGTTGATGAGCTTCTCCATGTTTTAAGGCTCCAATGCCACCACTCCTCCAGGCTTCCGTTCTCAATCAGCTTGAACATGAATATCTACTATTTGCCACATAGGTTAAAACTCCTCCTGCGAAGTAAATCCACTCTAGGGCATCGATATCAATACGTTTGGAGGGGATTAAACAGGGATTCCTCCTTTGCCACAAGATCTCTTTACAATAACCTAACACATACATGATGGTCTTAATCCTTGGCATAATATTTTTCGGTATGATGAGATTATTCAACATTGATAAGACACGTCTTATCAACAATGACTCAACCTTTAGCACACCGATCTCCTCTAACCTGTGCTTCCTTTTTCTTTGCGATAATCCCAATGATAGGCACAAAGAATATTGAAATCTACTTCTCCATGACAGTTGCCTGCTCTGATACTATAATAGAAAACGTGATCAGTTGCAAATGAAGCTGCAAAAATTTATTCAGATAATATTGCCCTTTTTCTTCATTCAAAACATCTCATATTTATAGGATTTGTCATATCCTATTATTTAGGAAACAATATTCCCAAATAGACCGAGTTGTTTTAACAATTCAACTTATGACCACTAATAAAACAACCTATTAAACAAACTATATGACTAATAATAATATTAAGCTGTTTCTCAACAACTTAATATTAATATCACACATTAATCAACACCCCCTAAATATTTTATTCTTAATTATTTATGCATTGTATGATGCAATATTACCACCTATGTGAACACTAATTCCCAACAATCTTATGCTAGAAGAAAGCAAAGAATCTTTTTTCATGTTTTATCACTTATGTGAAGTGCACCATGCGACACTCTGGGAGAGAGGCCCTTGCAAGACTTGCAAGACACAGCATGAGGGAATTTTTTATAGGAAAAGTACAATGTTTCAAAAACATTGTTATTGCATATAAACGAGGTTATTGTGCTTGCCATCCATTGCATCCTTACAAAGCTGATATATAATGTAGTCAAAATATAAGTCCTACAGGAGCAGAGAACTCAGGTTGGATGAGCATCAAAAATTGCATGCAATTTAGAGGGTTCATGACAGCAAAACTCCTAAAACAGTGTTGCCTTGACCTTGTTATATGAAGTTGAGAAGTCTTATTCCTGTAGCTTGTGTATTTGTCTATAGTGGACTCTATACTATTTGTTAATTGTAGTATCTCGAGTGAGGAGATGCTTAATATTGAGGTGTTTAGTCTTAATAAACAGTTTGTTCCTCGATATTGGAATAGACAGTGGGTGATTATTTTATATTCCCCCTTTTGATGTTGCTGAGTGTTAAGGGCTTTTATTTGTCTTTTCATCATTTTATGGTATAACTTTATCCATGTAATGGATAATGTCCAAGGTCCAGGATAGGAAGATCTGGGCCTCTGAGCTTAGTCTTACAGGTCAGGTTCAAAAATATCTGCAGCTTTGTCAATGAAGTGTAGAGCATTTGCTGGCTTGATTTGCAGCAACTCTTCATAATTCATTTTGTTCTTGTTTACAAGCACTTAATCAATAGGGTGTAACTACTAACTTCCTATACATCTTTGCTTTTAAGAATTGATTTGGCTTGCCTTCTTTCCTTATTGTCTTGTCTTGTACACCTTTTTTTCTTGTCTTGTGTGTCTTGTTGTCTTGTTTTGACATTCTTTTGGACTAATTAAAGTTTACTCAATTTGGCAATATGATTGGACAACACATGTGAAGGAAGACAATTATAGTCATTCATAGAGTTTTTGTACGAGTTATGAATATTTTGTTATACAATCTGTTTAAGTAACAAAACCAAAAGTGTGCTTCTAAGTGAAGACTTGTGTAAATGCATTGCTTATATTATATGATGTTAAACTTAAGTTCCATCTTAAAAGTTTTAGATTTTTGCGCATGCTTATTTGGTTTACTCTCCAGGTGAAACAAATGAAGATTTTGAGGCAACTATTGAACTAATTAAAGAATATAAGTTCCCACATGTTCACATTTCACAGTTCTATCCAAGACCAGGTATGATTATTCTTTATGTGCTATTTGGAAGCAGCATTTGGATGGTTGACTATTAAGCTATGCATTTTTTTTCTCAAATATTGCTTACGCAATTAAGTGACAAATTTTAATCATTGGTAAGCTCATATTAGCAAAATTTCTTCTTGGGATTGATTTGATGAATCAGAAGATAAAGATTATTTCAATTAATTAGGAAACTTAATAATGCTGAAAATCTCTTAAAAAGAGACAAAAATTGTTTACAATTCCATGCCAAATAAATTGCGTAGAGACAATAAGTGAAACAAAATAAGAATTGAAGGCATGAAATATGGTTGTTCATTAATTTTGAGATTGCTAATTACAACGCATAGTACATAGTCATTCTTTGTTTTAAGTCTGAACTTCAATTCTAGAAATCAATTATAAATTATAAAACACAAAGTAACAAAATGGAGAGGGAGCCTATAAAGTTACATCATAGTAGGTGTTACAGTTAGTGATGTTGATACTCCAATGTCCAGGTTTGTGTCAATTGATTGCGTTCACTTTCTTCAAATACCTTATCTAAGATGGCATTGTTCTCATCATCAAATAGTGCTTCCTCGTCTTATGTGATCCATTATGAATCTAGATCAATTTATTCTAGCCCTATTGGCTGATTGTCCTCAACCTCCCATAGATAATCAAATTGAAGGCATAAGTTCATGAGCATATGCAATAACAAATAAATATGCACTTTGTGTAACAAATTCAAATTGATTGCAAATTTACAAGCTGTAACAATAATTAAAAGTAGAATAGCAAGTTTTTGTTATCTCAAATTGTCTTGAGATAAAGGTAGAGATTTTGGTGAGCAAACACAAATCATTCATTTGTGTCAAAGGGTTTCCTTAAGAATGCTCATATGTACAAGAAGTACATGGTTGGCTTAATAGGTCCATCAACATCCATTGCAGGTTTTGGCCTCATTGCAAAAAAATTCCCACCATTGCGCTAGCAAATTCAAACTTAATCAATGAAAGAGTATCTATGATCTATTTAATATGTAATATATTTCAAACTTCAAACTTTCAAAGAGAGCAAAAAAAGCTGGTTGCAAATACTTGATGAGAATGTGTTTGGATTCAACTATGTAAGTTTTTTTGCATAAATGTTTTGGATGACACTCAATGATCTGTCATTACGATGAGGAAAGCATGATTACAAATACTTGATGATAGTGCTTTTTGATTCGGCTATGGAAGTCTTTTTGTATCAATGTTTTGGATTGCATTCATGATCCATCATCATTGCATAGTTCTATGAAACCTTATGCTCAGTTTTAGGCTTGAGCAGTTAATTTTCCATGCTGGGTGATAGTACCTTTTTAGCCTCTTCCATCATAGGCACTCTAAATTACAATTTCAAATGTTTAAGACAAAAATGGAAGACGTATTGTGATTTGAGCAATTTTTGGGCATTGCGACAAATTTAGAGACTATCGACTCCAAGAAGAAACATTTTTTCAAGTATAGCAATGGAAGCTTGAGAGCTTCTTCTAATAGTAATTGAAGACAAGCTTCACCATGTCATGATCTACTTTTGGTATGCTATTGATCATGTTGTCCTCCTGTACCAACATATGTCCACATATTGTTCTTTCCTAGTTTCACAAGCATTTATGAGCTTTCTTCGAATGCCCTTTGGGATGATTCATCATTCAAATTGCCTTGTTCTCACAGCTCTTGCCTACTGAATTGCAAGTGTCATGAAGTGTAGATCTGTCCCTCTGAGTCGTAGTTTTATCTTAGTCTATAATATTCCTATTGTTTGATGAATCTCCATAGACATTATTGCCGATTCTTTGAACAGAAGAAACTTGAGTTGTTGTATTCAGGATTATATGAACTCCTTAATGCCTCAATTTCTAAAGTCTTTTTGGCATGTCCAAAAGAGACTCTACAGTATTCATGCCTTAATCAGTGGTAAATAAAACTCTACAGTAATCTTTTTGGCATGCCTTAATCCATAGTAAATAAAACTTCAACACCTTTCAAATTAATTCTTTTGAAAAACTTATTTAAAGCTTATAAACTTAATTCTGAAATGAAAGCACCAAACTGAAATCTAAGAGATACGCCACACAAAGAAACCAATGCACAAGAGATTATGTGGAAACCCAAGATGGGAAAACCATGGTGAGAAATGCTGCTAGTATCTACTGTCCTAATCCAGCATCACAGTTAAGAAGTTTACAAACTTTTAGGGCACCAACCCAAGGAATCACCAAATCCCCTCTGAGAGCACCAACTTCCTACACAAATCTTAACATAACAAACTGAGCACCAACTCAGCAGTTTAAACTTTAAAGCGCCAATGCCAATTAAAACTTGTTGATCATCACATTGAATACATCAAAAATTTCAAAGATTCAAATAAACATTTGAACTCTGAGAGTATGAATAAGATCTTTCATCAGATTGAGAAAAGAACTGTACAAAATAGAAGGACCAATCTGAAAACTTGTACTGAATACAGATCAAGATTAGTTTGCTAGCCAATATATCCCTGTGTATTCTGAAGTATGCTGCATAAAACTGAGAAGCAAATCTGAAAATAATGTTTGAATATATTGAAGCACACAATCAGATTAAATGATCAGCAAATAAAGCCTCACTAGATTCTGTTCAAAGATTCAATGTTAAAAAAAGTTTAAGACTGCGACAATGTTGTCATGAAGAAATCAATAACTAATAAGTAATTTCAAAACCTGATTACCTGAAACATGCCACACATTTTTTCTTATCAACAACTCTTCATTCGGTACTTCAAGGAAGGAATCAACATATCAATCTTTGATCCTTCTCTTTTTCTCACTTGCTTAGAATATTCATCGATTTGCACAGACCATTAGAAGTTTTTCACAAGCTCTTCAAAGAACCCTCAGATTGAACCCTCGTCAACAACAAACAACCCGATACAGGCACACAAAATATTCTTCAAAGCTCTTAACATTTTTTCAACTCTCGAACACAAGAAATATATAGACATTAGCACCGGATAAGAAGACAGTTACAACTGTCATCAGTTAGAAAACAGTTTTACCCGAACCATAACTATTTCAAACTATCAAAACTGTCATTTCTTATATGCATTGAATATGGAAAATTAATGCTATTCGAACTAGGAAGAGAAGAAAATATTTTTCTTCACACATAACTGATAACTGATAACCACTTCAGGTATAACCGAACACAAGGAGTCTTAACATAATTTTAATCTGAAGTTAACACTTAGTAATAACAAACTTCCAACTTCTAATTATTGCTTAACTGCTTTCTCTATCGTGTCTTTTCATTCTTCATAATGAAGACTTCTTATATATGGATTTAAAAAAAAAAAAACTTTTAAGAAAACATCGGAAGTCTGTAAATGATCAATGACATCAATTGATTTAAACAAAAGGAAATCAAACCTAGTCATTCTCCGTGGCCACCTGCTGTACGTGGTATCATCTCCTGCCAACCTGTATGTAGTATCATTTCCTGCCAACCACCATTCTGAAGATCAACAGTGATCTATCAATCTGAACCCATGCTAACTGTGTGTGAAACATAGATTATACGATCTGAAGTAATCATAGAAACATAATCTTATCCTAAGTCACAGGGTACGGCGATTTTCATGGATGAGGTTCGAATTTAATCGAATTTCAAACTTCTATAAAAAAAATCGAATTTAATCGAATTTCCTCTATAAAGCACTGCTATCCGCCTCTAAACACAACTCAGCTGGTCGTGGGTATTCTTTGTATATGCTCTGTATCTATTGGGTCATGGGTGTCTGCAAATGCTGGGTCACCCTCAGATTTTCTCCAACAAGGGTCGCTATTTTGATAATTTATTAGAAGTATAAATATATTTAAAAATAAACAAAATTATAGAAGGCGAATTTTATCTGAATTTTTTTTCGAATTTTTCCCTTGTCAAATTTTATCCGAATTTCATGGCTGTCGAATTCGAACCTTGTGACTTAGATCTTATCAATCAGGGAATAGTGATTAAAACTACAAGGTGATTTGATATCAATGACAAACTTATTCAACAATGTCTAACACACAGTCCATTCATAGGCCTAGGTTCCTGTTGATGTGTATTTTGTACATGACCAAACACAGAATAAAATACCTAAAGGTACCTTATCCTCTCTTGATTAAAGTCTCCGAATGCTGAAGATGTCGCGAAAAGGATCAATCGGGATGACTTCAAGGTTCTTTGTTGTAGGATCTCTACGTGTGGATAAGCACCAGTGGTCGTTGTATATGCTGTTTCTTCAAGAGGCCTTACGTACTTTCAGAGAAAGCTTGCCCACGTTTTCTTTCCAAATGCAGGAATAGGATTTTCCTAACACTAACGGATTTTCAAAAAATGTCAAAAGATAAGGGTTAAGAAGGAATATTTGAACTAATCCTAAGAATGACTCAATGAAGACTAGACTTGATAAGATTCTACCAATTTCAGTTTCGCCAAGAAATTACAACTCTACTGGAATTGATGCAATCTTCTAAGGGGATTCAATAGTTTTTCAAATCATCAAGGATATAGATACTATCATAAAGATACATATCAATACTTCCAAGAACGATTGAATTCTTAATCAATCTCAAGGTTTCCAGTTGATCACACAAGGCGTCCTTACGATCAGTAAGAAGCTAGTGGTTTGGAATATGAATCTTATCAAAGATCAAGCACAACACTTCGTCTTTCAAACTTAAAATTTAAATGCTATTTCAACTGAGAGTGATTCAAGAAGATAAGCAATCATGAAGATAGCCACAAGTATTGCAATAAAACACCATAACTTCAATATTTTATTGATCTCATAGCCAAATGGACAACAATTGTTCAAAATTCTTTCTTCACTACTCAATCTTGCTACAACAATAACTTTCTAACTTTCTTCTCTCTAAGCTCTCTCTCTTTTTTCTAACTTCTCTCTAACTCTTCTAACTCTTTAAAATGAAATGAGTGAGGGTATATATAGCATCCTCAAATACAATGAATGGCCCGAATCAAAAGAAGATCAACGGCTGAGATTTTGACACCTAAACCCTAATTAGGGTTTGTTACAAAAACGTCCCCATTTAGATAAACATCACTAATCCATAGCCAATAAAGAATTGGCACAAATACCGAGGAGACATAGACCGATAGGAATTAAGTTGCCACATCATCCTATAACAACTTTTCATCTAGAATTTTGTTCCCTTTCCTATGCTCTTTCTTAGCATATTCAATGAATCTGGACACAATTCCCTCAATCTTAGCAATGGGAATCTCAAGAAGATTCTTCATTCGTTCTTCCAAGTGAAGGACTTGATCAAAAGTAGTGAGAAGAGTTGTTTCCCATCCAGGTTCAAGTTCTTTGGTCTTCTCAATCAGGAACATATTAGTGTACATTTGATCTCGTTGCATATCTGTGATGATGTTCTCCTCTTTGCAAAAGATAACCTTGATTCTATCCTCCAACTCTTGGATGTCCACATCTGTCTCGATCTCGATCCGCCTGTCAAGAATGGTACACAACACCTCAAACACCTTGTCTTGAATTGGATGAATGATACCTTCAACCCGGCTGCATCTAGTGTTGACGTCTTCAAAAAGGACCTCCTTCATCTGGAGTTGAGCTGACCATTGTAGGAGGTTATGGGTTCCTCCATCCATTATCTTTTCTTGTGCCAGAATCCGTCTTGGTGTTTCTCTTATCACTTGTAAAACTGGAATGATAACATCTCTAGTGTGAGTGAATGCAGCTACAGTTATCATTAGATTATGGATAATCTCAAGGACCTGGATAGCTCGATGAACTGTCTTCATCATTCTTGTTGCAAATTCAACGACTACCGTGTGGGATTTATCAATCCAAGAACTCATAAGTTGAACCAAGCTCTTCACCCTTTCTGCCTCACTTACTGATTCAAGAGGGAGTGCTTGTAAAGGAGATACTGCTGGATCCTGATGTCTCAAGGGCTGATTAAAACGACTAAAATAGTTCCTCCAAGCATTGACCTCCCTTTCAGGCTTCTTATTCTTTTCCATTTCTTCTTTAAGTTTGTCTTTAAGTGCTTCAAATGATTCAGTTGCTTCTTCCATCGCTTGCTCAGAGGTAAGTGGACCAAGCTCAAATGTTTCTAAGTCATACTCTTCTGCAAGAATCTCATCCTCATATTTGTCCACCACTGGTGTAGCTACCTGCACTTTCTTGGATCCTGCCTCATCTCTAATTACCTTAGACATCTTTGTGGCCGCCTTCTTCTCCATTACCTCATGAGAATTTCCTATAAGGCTTTCCAAGTCAAACACATCTTCTTCCTCTTCAACCACAACTACCCTTGTCAGTCTCTCTTTCAGCCAATCAGGAATGGCAGATCTTGTTTCCCTCACTTGTATTTCTTTAGGTAGTGGCCCATCTTCCCAAAAAGGAGATGTTGCTTCATCATCATTCTTTTCTTCGTGTTGCTCATTAGCATCAACTTGGCGAGATTGACTTGATGAATGCTGAGGTGTCTGTCCTTTCTCTTGTTTATCATTCTGTACCATGGATTCCATAGACTCATCAACTTCATATACTATCTGCCTCTGATCTTCCCCTTGACTCACCTCCTTTTCATGCCTAGAAGATGTGCTTGGTGGGTGATCAGGATTTGTTTTCTACTTCTTCTTGGAAGGTTCTTTCTTCTCAGGTCCTTCTTTCCTCTTTGAGCCTTTGGAATGAGAAGTATTCTCACTCACACTTGCTTCTCCTTCTTCTAGTCTTGCCTCCAAAGTGAATGTCATTTATACATTCTGCTCCTTCAACTTTTGATGCTGTACATCCACCCATCTGCGAGTGCAGGATAGAACGGGAGCCATCAAAGCTCTCAAGTCTAAAACCTTGGGCTCATTCCAATCTATCTTCACTTCTTTGTCTTCTTTCTCATAGGATGACTGGAGGTATCTGCCATTATCCTGGGCTTGATTGGCTACCCTATAAACTTTGCATTTCCTGATGAGATCTAAGGGTAGCCTGGAATGCATCTTTCTTTTGACCTCTAAATCGCTTGGGACATTCATCCAGAAGTCCTCCACCTAAAACTCATGCTTGTACTTCTTGCCGACTGTCTCCTCCATATAACCATGAGGATCAAAATTCTCTCTCGAGGCAAAGGATGTGACTGAGTATAGAGATAATTCCTTTTCTGCATCTTCCGCGGCTTGAGTATTAGGACACATTTCAACTGAATTCCCTAGTATGATGGGCACGGGAATTCCATTTCCATGCTTGTGTCTGGATGCCTTCGCATAAGCTGCCAACTGTCTAGTCACCTCAATTAGTACTATCCTGTCTGTTGGATATCTTGGCAACATGTAGGGAGGTGAAGGACACCCATGAATTCTGATGTATGTGAATTTTTGAAACTGAATGAACCATGCACCATGCTTCTTCACAAGCTCTTGTGCATCCAGAGACAGTCGATTGTGAATCCCACCTTGCAATATCCTGGTGATGTTCATTGTGAAGGTGTCATTGACTAACTTGTAGTCACTTCTAGGTGGATGATGTAGATGAACGTAAGAATCACAAACTCTTATTTCTCCAGGTCCTCTTCGAATCACTCCTCTGTGAGGTAGCCCTGCATACTCGAAACTCCTGATCAAGACATATATAACATATGAGCTCATGTGGAATGATTTGGTGGGTCTTAGCCTTCTCAACTGTACGTCCAGACAATTGCTAATGATTCTGGCCCAATGAAGCATTCCTTTTCCTTGGACTATCACTTGTATGAAGAAGAACATCCACTTTTCGAAGAAGGCGGCTTGAGAAGCACTTGTAACTCGATTGAGCAAAGTTATCAAGTCTCTGTATTCCTCCTGGAAGTCAATCCTATGTGGTGTATTGGGAATCTTGTTCAGGCGAGGCCGACTTTTGAGCAACCAATTCTTATTGATGAAGTTCAAACAAGACTTAGGATCATCTTCATAGATCAACCTTGCTCCTTCCATGCTTTTGTAGATCATGTCTTTATGGTCCGGAAGATGAAGAGCTTCGCTTATAGCTTCCTTTGAAAGGTAGGCTAAGATGTTCCCGTCTTTGGTTACAATCGTCCTTGACTGTGAGTCATAGTGGCGGGCACACTCGATCATCAGCTCATGACACTTGACTGCGGGAGGGAAACCTGCAGCCTTGATGATGCCACTCTCAATTATCCTTCTTGCAACAGGTGATGGCTTGCCAATATAGGGGACCTCTCGAAACTTCTTCACATTGAAGTTTCCTAAGTTGGTGTCTCCGACATTATTCCACTTGGACACGATCCTGGTCTCCAATTCGTCGCTCCTCTGATCTTCCTTGATGAGAGCCTACCGACTAGTAGATCCTCCGGCTTTGGGGGTCGTCATTTGATGCCTACACAAAAATTTAAAATTAGTCTTTAAGCATCATACCTTAAAGCATAGCATTTAAGACCTTCCAAGGGAATAATTCAAAACATTAATTTGAAAAGGACATGATTCCCCAAATTAATTATGAATGAAAATTGGATTTTCAAGACTTAGACTTAAAAAAAATGCTATGAAAATCAAAACAAGTCTTGAATAAGAACTTCAAACAATTTGATTCTTCATACCTTCCTCTTGAATGCTTAACTATGAACCTTGGAAAATAGAAGAAAGAAGATCAGATTTGGTTGGACAAAAATTGAATTTCTGGCCTTCTTTTGGATGAACTACACCTCAATTAGCCTTCAAAAGAACTTCACCTTCACTAGCCTCCAACACTTACCAAATTCTGGAAATTTAGCCTCCAACTTGGTAAGAAATTCGCCTCCAATCTGCTAGATTTCGCTCCTCCAATCTGCCTCTCAAAATCGCATTTAGAACAATGAATGAATGATTTGCATTTTGAAACAAAGCATCTCCCTTAAATAGGGCATTCACCCTAATCCTCATAAGGCCGACCTAGTTTTTTTTAGCAATAAAACAAATAAAATTCCCTTTAGGAAGAGGCCGACTTGCTTGTAAAAGCAAGTAAATGCATTTTGAGCGCTCATCTATATTTTTTTAAATTTTAAAATTGATTCCAAAGCTCAAAGGTGGATTTTTCAATTATTTCAAGGCCTAGAAATTAATTAATTAAATTGCAAATGCCTTAATCCATGTGAACTTGATTTAGACTCCCCAAATGTCTTGAATTTGGCTAATTTAGTGAAAATTGAGGAACATCAAGGTTTGATCAAGGCTTAATGAAGGCTCTTTGCATCTTAGGCACTGAAATATCCAAAGTGATGAAGGCCTAAATTATTTCAAGACTTGTTTGAATTCTCATCTAGGCTAGTTTGCTTCATGAATCAAAATCTTCACAGCCTAGGTTTGCCATCACAATTTTGCATTTTGCCTTCAACTTAGCCTAAACAAGGTGAATAATAGGTGTTTTCAAGAATTTCGCCCTAGACCCTTTCGAAGGGTCAGGAGCGATTTTTCGAATTAGGTCCTGAATACCTTGTTTTCGACTCCAAAATCTCCCGGAAGGCGAGCTTATGTTTGTTTTGACCTAATCAAAGTCTTGCATTTCAAACTTTTATCATTTCACATGAGGAAATTAGGTGAAAATGTAAATTTCGCCCTGGACCCTTTGGAAGGGTTAGGAGCGATTTTTGCTTATTAGGTCAAAATTCACCTTAATTTGATCGTTGACCCCCTCCAAGGCAATCTCCAGGGTTCATTTATCTCCATTACTGGGTTAGCTCATCAAAACTTTGAAGGAAATTTTGTATTTTTGGGAATTTCGCCCTGGACCCTCTGGAAGGGTCAGGAGTGAAATTCTCTCCTGAGCTCAAAATTCTCATTTTTGAAGGTCCAAAACTTCTTCAAGGCCTTCCAAATAGGTTCTTTCATTGTAGTCTAGGCTTAGTCTCACTCAAATTTGGGAGAAAAAGGTGATTTTAGGGTTTTTCGCCCTGGACTCTCTGGAAGGGTTAGGAGTGATTTTTTCTTGTTTAGGCTTACTCCTTCATCATTTTGTCTTGAATCCACCCCTCAAGGCTAGGCAATGGTCTTCTTCATTCACTTCATCCAAGCTTGGTTTGTTCCTGCAAGGCAAAATAGGGGATTTTGAGATTTTCGCCCTGGACCCTTTGGAAGGGTCAAGAGCGAAAATCATGTCTCTGACCTAGAATCATCATTTTTTGGAACAAACATCCACTCAAAGGTGGTCTCAAGGGCAATTTCTAGCTTGGTTTAGCCTTGTCTTAGCACAAACTTGAAAGGAATGCACTGGTTTTGGATTTTTCCCTCTGGACCCTTTGGAAGGGTCAGGAGTGATTTTTAGGTTTTAGGGCAATTCCTTCATCCTTTCATCTTCAAATCATTTCCAAGGCATGGAACATCACGCCTCACTCCCATCCAAGTCATGAATAGCAAAATCTTGTCTTAAATTTGCAAGAAAAAGGGAGAATTTGGAAATTTCGCTCTGGACCCTTTGGAAGGGTTAGGAGCGAATTTCCCTCTTGGCTTCAAAATTTTCATTCTTAGCAATCCAATTCCACTTCAAGTCAATTCAAAAGTCCTCTCAAACCCATGTCTAAGCTTTGTCTAGTCCAATCTTTGGAAGAAAAGATAGGTTTTAGGATTTTCGCCCTGGACCCTCTGGAAGGGTCAGGAGCGAAAATCATTGTCTAGGCTTAATTGCTTCCTCTTGACCATCTCAATCATCTTCAAAAGGCAAAACACACTTCTTCACACCCATTCAAGGCATAAAATCTAAAAAGTTGCCTTGACCTTGCAAGAAAATAGGTGTTTTTAGGAATTTCGCTTTGGACCCTTTGGAAGGGTCAGGAGCGAAATTCACCATTTGGCTCAATTCCTTCACTTTTTGATGATTTCTTGCAACCTCAATTCACTCCCAGGGGTAATTCTTTCTATGCTCGACCTTATCCCATACTTGGCTTAACAAAATTTGATAGCAAAAGGTGGTTTTAAGGAAATTCACTCTAGACCCTCTGGAAGGGTCAGGAGTGAAAATTACAATCTTGACCAAAAATCTTCATTTCTTCACCTTAAAACTTCTTTGCCAAGTGGGATTTCATGTTTCATCATGCTAGGAATAAAGTCTCATGTCCAAGAAAGGCTCAAAAATAGGTTTACAAGGAATTTCGCTCTGGACCCTTTGGAAGGGTCAGGAGCGAAATTTCCTTTCCTGGCCAGAATCCTTCGTTTTCATCACTTCTAAACATGTCTAAGGGCTTCAATATGCTCTTTCTTCCTTTTATCATGCCTTTAACACTTCAACTCGACCAAACTGAGCAAGAAATGTCTCCTATAGAGATTTTCGCCCTGGACCCTCTGGAAGGGTCAGGAGCGAAAATTAGGTTTTAGGCTTATTCCATCATCCTTTCAAGTTGAATTCACCTCTCAAAGAAAAAAAACACTGTTCCTCTCTCATCCATGCCTTAAAAACCAAAACTTGACTTGACTTTGCAAGAAAATAGATGATTGAGGAATTTTTGCCTTGGACCCTCTGGAAGGGTCAGGGGCGAAAATTCTCTTTTTGGGCAAAATCCTTCATATTTTCAATTTGAAACTTCTTCAGGAGGCAAAAACAAGCTATTCTTCTTCCATTCATGTCAAAAAACTTGACCTTCTTCATTGCAAAATAAGAGCCTTTTGGGAATTTCGCCCTTTGGAAGGGTCAGGAGCGAAATTTCCCTTCTTGTCCAAAAATCTTTCATTCTGCAAGCTTCCAAATCTTCAAAGGTACCAAATGATGTCCAATCTTCATTCCAAGAGACCCTGCACATGAGAACTTAGCCAAAGTTAGGAAGAAATAAGCTCTAGCAAGATTTTCGCTGTGGACCCTCAGGAGCGAAATCTCCATTCCAGGCCAAATTGCTCAGTTTTCAAGTTTTAAACCACCTCATAAGGCAAAGTTAGGTCTTTTCTAAGCTAGGAACAAAATTGCGAGTTTATCCAAGGCAAGAAATAATGTTTAGGATGAAATTCGCCCTGGACCTTCTGGAAGGGTCAGGAGAGAAATTCCTCTTTCAGGTATCATCTTGCTCTTCAAATTCAATCAAATCCTTCTCCAGGCAAGAACACATCAATTCACCTCCAAATGTGCCCTAGAAAGCATCACTTAGTCAAAAATGAGGAGAAAAAGAGGTTCACAATGATTTTCACCTTGGACCCTCTGGAAGGGTCAGGAGCGACTTTGACATTTCCAGGCTATATGTTACCTTGATTCGCTTCATCTTCCATTAAACTTAGTCAAACCACCTCCTTTTCTTCACTAGCTTTGCTCAACTGACTTAGACAGGGAAACAAACAGGACCCTGACAAGAAAAACTCTATTTCAATCTAGACTTGACCTGAGACCTATTCTCCCTGTTCCTTGATATAACCAACTTGACTCTCTTGAAAGGCATGCTTCATTCTTGCAATCTTGAGGCTTCAGGCAGACGACTAACAACCTCCTAAACCAGACTAGACTTAGCTTGAAAGAAACCCTAAAACGAGCTTCCAAGGTTTAGCCCTAATCTAGCCAGCCCAGGCAGACCACTCACTCACTCAAAACCCTAAAAGCAAAGAGAAAAAACAAGCAAAGAGAAAGCAAAACCTAAGGCAAAAAGAGGGGGTCCCCATTCTAATGGGGCGATGTGTGAAATGGTCACAACAGTTTCCTATGTAATTCACTTCACAATATTGTAAACTGGCTTGTTCTCTGAGTTATTTCTCCTCTTTCCTATATTCTCTTTGGATGACATTAGGAGAGCTATTCAAAAAATATGTACTAGAAAAGCAATAAACAGTGAGGAGCTTCAAGCTTTAACACTGTCAAACATATTGTTTATTTGTTTGCCTTGTACATGATGGAGTTGTTCAATGAGCTATTTGCTTGAGGTCTCATCCTATCGGTCATAATACATCATCCATACCATTTATACATTGGGGGATAGTTCACACCTGAATACCTAGAAGACTTATGATTCGAAATGCATTTGCAAAACTTTATGCCATGGT